>NC_134490.1:91427580-91727580 GCF_040206685.1 Ascaphus truei
GGCAGGTGATTAGGGGGAGATCATGGGCAGGAGGCGGACTGGCGCAGGAGGCGCGCACGGGGGAAGCTGGGTTGGCACTTCCCCCTCCGTCCCACGTGGGGAGCGGAGGGTGCGGGGGGGCTGGATCGCGCGCTTGTTTTGGGCTTCCCCCACCGTCCCACGTGGGGAGCGGAGGGTGCGGGGGGGCTGGATCGCGCGCTTGTTTTGGGCTTCCCCCGCCGTCCCACGTGGGGAGCGGAGGGGGGAGGGTGCGGGGGGGGCTGGATCGCACGCGGCGCTTGTTTTGGGCTTCCCCCGCCGTCCCACGTGGGGAGCGGAGGGGGGAGGGTGCGGGGAGGCTGGATCGCGCGCGGCGCTTGTTTTGGGCTTCCCCCTCCGTCCCACGTGGGGAGCGGAGGGGGGGGGCTTGGTTGCGCGCGGGGCTTGGTTTGGGCTTCCCCCTCCGTCCCACTTGGGGAGCGGAGGGGGGGGCTGGGTTGCGCGCGGGGCTTTGTTTGGGCTTCCCCCTCCGTCCCACGTGGGGAGTGGGGGGGGGGGAGGGATGCGGGGGATTCTGGGTTGCTGGGGGGAACAGGCAGCGCAAATGGCAGGACACTCTGCTTGCCCTGTGCACGCGCGCCGGGACCACAGGATTTGCCGCCATTTTTTTTTTACTTTTTTTTTAACCCAATCAGAGAGGGGGATTATTTATTTATTTATTTAAAAAAAAAAAAAAATTGGCACGAGCAGGGGGATTCATTGAGCTGCAGCACGGGTCGCCAGCTGCCTAAATCCACTCGCAACGGGCGACAGCTTATCATTATTTGTCGAGCACTGTATATGTGTATATATATATGTGTATATAAATATGTATATATATATATATATATATATATATATGTATATTGTGACAAACAGCTTACTCCGGGGCTCCGCCGCTTGTCCGGGACGGTTAGAACACGGTCTTTTGGGGTAGGTTAAATGAGGAGGCGTCACGTACTGTTCCTTTCAACAGGCTGTGCCTGGTTTATTCAGTCCCAGGCACTGAGACTGCCACAGTGCATACAATAGAAACACAAGCAAAACAAAAGCTGCTCACCTGAGCGATAACTTAACTTAGATTTCCCTAACTCAGGGTGGAAGTGGCTTTTCCACTTTCCAACAACAAAACAAGGTACTTTTGCAGAGTTAGCCAAATGAATAGAACAATTGAACCTGTGTGGGGAAGGGGCTTTTCCCCACTGTGTTCAGCAGCCTTCCAGGCTCTGGAGAAGAGACAAGAGCAAACAGGAAATCAGTCTTACATACCTGATTTCTAATTAGCATGACAGGTGACAGAAATCCCTCAGTTCCAGCGCTTGCCCAAAACTGTGGGATGGAGTGCATGTATTATAAGGCTGCACTCCCAGGCCAGACAGGATAGAAACTGTTCAGTATCCTGGGAGCCCTATATATGGAATTTATTACCATCCCCTGGTTTCTGTCACATATCCTCCCCCCCAGCTCAGACCCTGAGGGATGAGCGACCATGGATATTAGGGAGTGCATCCTTGACAACCCGTCAGCATTGCCATGTTTGTGCCCTGACCTGAGTTCCACAGAAAATTTAAAGGGTTGTAGGCTTAGGAACCACCTGGTCACTCTAGCATTCTTTTCCCTGTTTTGACACATCCAGGTAAGGGGTGCATGATCTGTGACCAACCGGAATTTTCTCCCCAACAGGTAGTATTTGAGCGTCTCTACAGCCCACTTTATTGCGAGACACTCTTTCTCTACTATGGAGTAATTTTTCTCCTGGGGATTTAGTTTCCTACTTAAATAAAGGATGGGGTGTTCCTCACCTTGAGACTCCTGGGAGAGTACCGCCCCCAGCCCTACCTCAGATGCGTCGGTTTGGACTACGAACTCTTTGGAGAAGTCAGGTGTGACCAACACTGGTTGGGCACAGAGAGCTTCTTTCAGGCTTCTAAAGGCCTGTTCGGTTTCGGGGGACCACTTTACCATAAGTGGTCCTCTTGCTTTTGTGAGGTCGGTTAGTGGGGTTGCCTTAGTCGCAAAATTGGGAATAAACCTTCTATAGTACCCAATTAACCCCAAAAAGGTCCTTACTTGTTTTTTTGTAACTGGCCTTGGCCAACCTTGTATCGCCTCCACTTTGAGTGTTTGGGGTTTGAGTAAACCTCTGCCAATAGAATACCCCAGATACTTGGCCTCCTCCAGACCAATGGTGCATTTAGCGGGGTTAGCAGTTAGTCCAGCAGACCGAACTGCGTCGAGCACAGCTTGGACCTTTGGAAGGTGGGATTGCCAATCTTCACTATGGATTACCACATCATCCAGGTAGGCAGCAGCATACCGAGCATGTGGTTTTAAAATTTTATCCATCATTCTTTGGAATGTGGCGGGAGCTCCATGTAAGCCAAAAGGCAGCACCCTATACTGAAAGAGGCCGTCTGGGGTTGAGAAGGCTGTCTTTTCTTTTGCCCTTTCTGTGAGGGGAACCTGCCAGTACCCTTTTGTTAGGTCTAGGGTTGTGAGATATCGGGCTTTGCCCAGTCTCTCTACAAGTTCATCTACCCTGGGCATAGGGTAAGTATCAAATTTTGACACCGCGTTTAGTTTCCGGTAGTCATTACAAAACCTTGTTGTACCATCTGGCTTTGGGACTAAGACTATAGGGCTGTTCCACCCACTTTGGGATTCCTCAATTACGCCTAGTTTTAGCATTTTTTTAACCTCTAAACTTATAGCCTCTCTTTTGGCCTCTGGGATTCGGTACGGTTTAAGGTTAACTCGGACCCCCGGTTCAGAGACTAGGTCATGTTCAATTACGCTAGTTCTACCTGGCTGTGTAGAGAAGATTTCTTTGTTTCTGCTCACTAAATTCTGAACCTCTTGTTTCTGATGAACGGACAGGGTTTCAGCTATGCTAACCTCTGGGTCAGTTTCTTGACTCTCTGACGGACCTGGGGTTACTAGGGTTGACAAGACTTCTCTATCTTTCCAGGGCTTGAGTAGGTTTATATGGTAAATTTGCTCAGGTTTCCTCCTACCTGGCTGTCTTACCTTATAATTTACTTCTCCCACTCTTTCCAAGACCTCATATGGCCCATGCCATTTAGCAAGGAATTTACTTTCCACGGTGGGAACCAGAACTAGTACCCTATCACCTGGAAAAAAAATTCTGACCCTAGCACCCTTATTATACGTATTCCTCTGTGCTTCTTGAGCTTTCTCTATGTGTTCCCTCACTATGGGTAGGACTGCAGCAATGCGGTCCTGCATCTGGGCAACATGCTCTATTACACTTCTGTAAGGGGTAACCTCGTGTTCCCAAGTCTCTTTGGCTATATCCAGTAAGCCCCTTGGGTGTCGGCCATACAATAGTTCAAACGGGGAGAAGCCTGTGGATGATTGGGGAACTTCCCTAATGGCAAATAACAGGTACGGTAACAAACAATCCCAGTTTTTCCCATCTTTATCGACCGCCCGCCGTAACATGCTCTTTAAGGTTTTATTGAACCTTTCCACTAAACCATCTGTTTGTGGATGATAGACTGAGGTTCTGAGGTGCTTGATTTTTAGGAGTTTACATAACTCTTTTGTTACTTGGGACATAAACGGTGTTCCCTGGTCAGATAGAATCTCTTTAGGAATTCCAACCCGGGAAAACAGAACTACTAACTCTTTTGCTATGTTTTTGGCAGAGGTGCTACGTAGGGGAACTGCCTCCGGATATCGGGTGGCATAATCTAATATTACCAATATATGCTGATGTCCCCTAGCAGACTTTATTAGGGGTCCTACTAGATCCATAGCAATCCGGTCAAATGGTACCTCTATTATGGGAAGGGGTACCAATGGGCTGCGGTACGCCTTGAACGGGGCGGTGATCTGACATGCTGGGCATGAGGAACAATAATTCGTAATTTCTGCCAGAACCCCAGGCCAATAGAAGCTTCGGAGAACCTTTTCTTTTGTCTTTTCCACCCCTAGGTGTCCCCCCAATGGATGACTATGTGCGAGGTGTAACACTACATTACGGAATGTCCGTGGTACCAACAATTGTTTAGTTGTAACTGATTTTCTTTTATCAACCCGATATACTAGGTCGTTCTCTACCTCGAAGTAGGGGTAAGCAAGCGACCTATCTGGTTGGCCAAGAGTACTATTCAGGTCCCGTATATTTCCCCTTGCTACCTCTAATGTGGGGTCCTCCCACTGGGCCTTCTTAAAACTCCCAGGACTGACCTCTAGGTCAGCGAGGGTCTTATCCGGTTCTGGGGTGGTAAGTGTCTGATAAACATCCTGATTTGGGGTATTCCCTACCAAAGTAGTGATGGGGAAGGGAATTTTACAGCACTCCTCCTTTTCCCCCTTCTTATTTGGGCCCTCGTCAACCTCCATTTCTGAAAACGGGAAAGGATTTATTTCTTCTAATACTTCGTTATGGTCCGCTATTGAACTCTGGGCGCTATTCTGAGCGGGGGACCACATTTTTAGAAAATGGGGAAAGTCGGTCCCTATTAACACATCATGTGCCAGTTTGGGTACAATACCCACCTTGAAATCTAAAGAACCAAACTCTGTTTCAAAAAAAACATCAACAGTGGAATATTCATGATTATCCCCATGTATACAACAAATTGCCATTCTTTGTGAACTGTTTCCCTGTTTCTTCTTAATGGGCAAGAGGTATTCGGACACTAGTGTGACCATGCTCCCAGAGTCCAGAAGTGCCCGAACCCTCCTACCATTAACCTTTACAGATGCCCACAGATGGTTATTCAAGGGGTCCTCTGGGCTAGGGCGCATACATTGGGACAACAGCGAATAAGGTTCCACGCTGTTGCATTGCATGGGCTCATCATTTAGTGGGCAGATTTTTGCTGTGTGGCCCCTCTCATGACAATTTACACATTTAGGTACATAGTCTGTGTCCCACTTAGAGCCTTTTCCCGGCTCCCCATGTTGGCTATTGCCCTTAGTGTGCGAACCACTGTTGCTGGTGCTGCGTGAAGGTGGTCGCCGCTCTTCAGCTCCCCTTAACCTCGGTACCCTTTTACCGTCTCTGGAAGAGTCCTGGAACCTCGGGTAGTGGGGTTGCTCCACGACTGTGGGTTGTGGGTGCTTTCCTGCTGCATTGTACCTTTCTACGAGGGCCACAAGCTCATCCGCATTGTGGGGGTCACTCCGACTGACCCAATGGCGTAAGGCAGAGGGAAGTTTCCTCAAGAACTGGTCCATGACCAACCGTTCCACGATGTGGCTTGCTGAGTTGATCTCGGGTTGTAGCCACTTCCGGCCGAGGTGGATGAGGTCATACATCTGGCTTCGGGTGGCTTTATCCATCGTGAAGGACCATGCGTGAAACCTTTGGGCGCGAACAGCCGTGGTTACGCCGAGGCGGGCGAGGATCTCGAACTTCAATTTTGCATAGACGTTAGCTTCGGCTGGCTCTAGATCAAAGTAAGCCTTCTGGGGTTCGCCGCTTAGGAAGGGTGCGATTAGACCAGCCCACTCAGCTTCTGGCCATCCCTCTCTCTGTGCCGTGCGTTCAAACGTGAGAAGATAGGCTTCCACATCATCCGAGGGTCCCATCTTCTGAAGGTAGTGGCTTGCCCTGGTCATTTTCGGTACTGGGGCTGCCGCTGCCAGTGGAAGGTTACTGATAGTCCCCCTCAGGATCTCGAGTTCCTGCTGTAAGCCCTGAGCGAACCGCTGTTGCTCCTCTCTCAGCAAGCGGTTTGTCTCTTGCTGGTTTGCATTAGTCTCTTGCTGGGCTATTAACAGCTGTCGCTGGGTTTCACTCGCCTGTTGCTGGGCTTCATTCGTGTCTTTCTGGACAGCGACATTGCGTACCAGCGCACTCACCACGTCTTCCATCTTGTTTGGAGAGAGAGAAAAAAAACTTTTTTTTTTTTTTCTTTAAAGTTCTTTAACCCCCAGACCTTTTAGTGTTCTGCCCGCATTCTCCACCATATGTGACAAACAGCTTACTCCGGGGCTCCGCCGCTTGTCCGGGACGGTTAGAACACGGTCTTTTGGGGTAGGTTAAATGAGGAGGCGTCACGTACTGTTCCTTTAAACAGGCTGTGCCTGGTTTATTCAGTCCCAGGCACTGAGACTGCCACAGTGCATACAATAGAAACACAAGCAAAACAAAAGCTGCTCACCTGAGCGATAACTTAACTTAGATTTCCCTAACTCAGGGTGGAAGTGGCTTTTCCACTTTCCAACAACAAAACAAGGTACTTTTGCAGAGTTAGCCAAATGAATAGAACAATTGAACCTGTGTGGGGAATGGGCTTTTCCCCACTGTGTTCAGCAGCCTTCCAGGCTCTGGAGAAGAGACAAGAGCAAACAGGAAATCAGTCTTACATACCTGATTTCTAATTAGCATGACAGGTGACAGAAATCCCTCAGTTCCAGCGCTTGCCCAAAACTGTGGGATGGAGTGCATGTATTATAAGGCTGCACTCCCAGGCCAGACAGGATAGAAACTGTTCAGTATCCTGGGAGCCCTATATATGGAATTTATTACCATCCCCTGGTTTCTGTCACAATATATATATATATATATATGCAAATATAGCTGTATGCTCATCTGCATGTCTTAGGCAGGTCTGCAACCCCGCCTTTCATATATATATATATATATATATATATATATATATATATATATATATATATATATATATATATATATATACTAGCTGATATACCCGGCGTTGCCCGGGCGTGGAAGGGCAGGGAGCATGGAGTGGAAGGGCGGGGGAGGGGCGTCGAAGGGTGGGGGGAGGGGTGTCGAAGGGCAGGGGCGGGGGCCAAGGGGCGTAGAAGGGTGGGGAGGGCAAAGGGCAGGGGGGCAAATGGCAGGGAGGGGCGGGGGGGCAAACGGCAGGGAGGGGCGGGGGGGGGGCAAAAGCAGGGAGGGGCAGGGGGCAAAGAGCAGGGAGGGGTGGGGGGGGCAAAGGGCAGGGAGGGGCAGGGGGGCAAATGGCAGGGAGGGGCGGGGGGGGGAAAAGGGCATGGGAGGGGAGGGCAGGGGGCAAAGGGCAAGGGGAGGGGGAAGGGGAGGGCAGGGGTAGGGAGGGCAAAGGGCAGGGGGCAAAGGGCATGTGGGTAGGGGGGCAGGGGGAAAAGGGCAGGGGGGGCAGAGGGGGCAGTGGGCAAAGGGCTGGGGGGGCAGGGGGCGAAGGGCTGGGGGGGCAGGGGGCAAAGGGCTGGGGGGGGCAGGGGGCAAAGGGCTGGGGGAGGGAGGGCAGGGGGAGGGAGGGCAGGGGGCAAAGGGCAGGGGGAGGGGGGAGGGGAGGGCAGGGGTAGGGAGGGCAAAGGGCAGGGGGCAAAGGGCATGTGGGTAGGGGGGCAGGGGGAAAAGGGCAGGGGGGCAGGGGGCAAAGGGCTGGGGGGGCAGGGGGCAAAGGGCTGGGGGGGCAAGGGGCAAAGGGCTGGGGGGGGCAGGGGGCAAAGGGCTGGGGGAGGGAGGGCAGGGGGAGGGAGGGAGGGCAGGGGGCAAAGGGCAGGGGGAGGGAGGGCAGGGGGCAAAAGGCAGGGGGAGGGAGGGCAGGGGGCAAAGGTCAGGGGGAGGGAGGGCAGGGGGCAAAGGGCAGGGGGCAAAGGGCAGGTGGGTAGGGGGGGCAGGCGGCAAAGGGCAGGGGGGCAGGGGGCAAAGGGCTGGGGGGCAGGGGGCAAAGGGCTGGGGGAGGGAGGGCAGGGGGCAAAGGCTAGGGGGCAAAGGGCAGGGGGAGGGAGGGCATGGGGCAAAGGGCAGGGGGAGGGAGGGCAGTGGGCAATGGGAAGGGGAAGGGAGGGCAGGGGGCAGGGGGGTAGGGAGGGTAGGGTGGGTAGGGAGGGTAGAGGGGGTAGGGATGGTAGGGGGGGGGCAAAGGGCAGGGGGAGTCAGGGACGCGGTAAATAACCCATTCCCCTGCGTGTACTCACCTTGTACACGGCTGCGCTCCTCTTCCTCCGGGTCACGGCCGCCCTCCTCCTCCACCTCGGGCTCCTCCGCCGCGAGGCTGACACGCTCCGGTGAGGAGGTGCTGTGCCTCTCGCGGGGAGAGGTCGGAGACAGCCGGAGGAGCGCCCTCGGGGACGGGGAGCGGCCTGTGTGAGGGGAGAGCCACAGAGAGCGTGCTGAGTGTGTGTGTGGGGGGTGTGAGCAGGGGGGTGAGTGGGGGGGTGAGCGAGGGGGGGGGTTGAGCGGGGGGTGAGCAGGTGAGGGAGAGTGCCAGGTGAGGGAGTGGCCTATGGGTGGCCGCGCTCCTCTTCCTCCGGGTCACGGCCGCCCTCCTCCTCCACCTCGGGCTCCTCCGCGGCGAGGCTGACATGCTCCGGTGCGGAGGTGCTGTGCCTCTCGCGGGGAGAGGCGGAGACAGCCGGAGGAGCGCTCTCGGGGACGGGGAGCGGCCTGTGTGAGGGGAGAGCCGCAGAGAGCGTGCTGAGTGTGTGTGGGGGGGTGAGGGGGGGGGTGAGCGGGTGAGGGAGAGCGCCGGGTGAGGGAGTGGCCTATCTGTGGTGAGAGCCATGGGGAGCGCTCTCGGGGATGGTCAGTTGGGGGAGCGGTCTATGTGAGGGGAGAGCCGCAGAGAGCGAGGGGGGGTGGTGTGTGTTTGTGTGTGTGTGTGTGTGTGTGTGTGTTTTGGGCCGTCACTCCGCCTCAGGCCAATGAGAGGTGTGCGGGGGCGGGCGGCCCAAGGGACCAATGAGATTTCCCCTAGGGACACAGGCCATGCAGACAAACATACAGTGCTTTCACAATTATATAGTAGATATATTAAATGTATAGTTTGACAGCGCCTGGATGTGTACCAGCCTCACAGCAGACTCTTGATGGCAAAAATAGTTAACACAGATGACCTGTATAAATAGCAATTATACAAAATATATAATAGGAACTCGGATTGTGGTTATATATAAAGGGTGAGTGTAAAAGTGTGAAAAAATACAAAAATATATAAAAAACATGAAAAAATGTGAAAAAACACAAAATATATTAAAAAATCTATAAAAAAACACGAGTAGTGAAAAAATGTTATGTGGAAAATGATAAAAAATTGTGTTCCTTCACATTAAAGATGGGTATTCTTTGTATGGAAATTAAAACGTCTGGGCTGCTTTCTAAAGGCAAATACAAAGGGGGGGAGACTGTTTAGACCCTGATATTCAGGCCATTTACACCTGTAGCAACTTATATTCACATCACCATGTCACATCTACATGTGGCCTGGACCCACATTATCTAGCCAGATACTTTGCCAATCAGTACACTGGCAGTCCTGGCTAGGGTCCACCTATTCATGTCAGTTTGCTATACACTATCATCTCAGGATTTATATACTAGCACACACTAATACAGTAGAGTTATTTAGCGGCATCCTGGTTCATACTGAACAGTGGTCTATCATACCCACATGTTCATACTGCAGTACACAATTTAGTGTTTAAGTGCAGTTTATCTGAATTTGATCCAGAAAACCTCACCGAGTGTTCATACTTATAGGATCGGAGCGTTAAATTATCGTTTTAATACCCATTATTTTAATTAGGATAATAAAGTTTAAGTTTTAACATGTTCATCATATCACCCTTCAGGTGTTTAGAGTGCCCATTCTAGTTTGTTCGTTTGATTACTGATACCTACCTAGGGAGCACCTACACAAACTACCTTCAAACAGCTGCGGGGGTTCCCCTATTTGTCTATACTATGCTATAAAGCGTGAATAAAGAAACACATCTGAGGATTATCACAGAATAACAAATGAGTTTATTTTGCGTACATGTGCACACATAGAAGGAAGATTCAAAATAAAACTTCCCCGTTGAAATGTGGCCTACATGACATATTTATACCAAAAATACTAAGCCCACGCCCCCTGTATGAGGCGGCGTGTGCGTCATTTTATAAGTGTATAAGATAAACAAAATATGAATATGAGAACATTGAGTTAATAACATAACTGTAAGATTCATACTAAAAATTAACTGAGTCAGCTAAAAATTATTATACAAGCTAAAGACCTTATCTCTATACTGCTGCGGCCAAGTTTATTCGAGCATTTGCCCGTTCTTGGCCGCAGCAGTAGCCTGGCGCGCGCCCGAGAGTGACAGGCGCGCGCCGAAGCAGCGGAAGAGCGCCCTCCGATCGGGGCGCTCTCCCTACCGCTGCCGGGTCCGCCGGGTCCCCCGGAACCCCCTGCCGCTGTCCCGCGATCGCGGGACACCAGGGCTCCCTCGGGGAGCCCCTGGACGCGCGTGCAGGGGGCGCACGCTCCCGAAGACGCGTGACCGCGTGTCTATGATGCGTGGCACGCCGAGGGGCGGCCACTAGCAAGCCGGGAAATCTCCCGGCTTGCGGTACCGGCCACACTCGAATAAAGTGTGTCGGTACTGTATACGTGATTTCTGGGAAAGGGTGTGTAGCGGTCATGTAAAATGCCTACAGTCATCTCTCCTGTTGGCAGTAAGGCCTGGTAAGTGTGGGCATGCCAGCAGTAATTATGGAGGTTTGCCCTCACACCCTGGTGGGGTGCCCTGTGTATGGATGGGACTGGTCACATGCTCTGACTCCATGGTTAGTGATGTCAGAGGTGTGTCAGCCTCAGAAGTTACATAAGGCACAGCACTGTGTCTAAAAGTTAGTTCTAGTGCTAGTTAGTTCAGAGAGGAGTTCAAGTTCCGCCAGAGTGTTAGTTATGTTATAGTAACTCCAGAGGAGACTGTGTCCAGGGACCTGGCACAGGGCAGTGATCCCTGCGGGGATAGGGAATCCCTATTAAGGAGAGAATCACCTCTGAAGGGAAGCAGAGTGAATAATCATGAGAGGCTAGATCTCAACTGCGAGGGGCAGCTAGCCCACATCACTCAATAAAGATGTGTTCATTCAGAAACCCTCTCGTGTACATGTGTGGAATGAGTGTACAGAGAGGAGCACCACGGAGGAGTTCCTCAACAGGATCATCCCCTTGCGGACGCAGGGACCCTGATGAGGTGGAGGCGCTGCACTGGAACTAGGTGAGACTCAGCACACTACCTCAGCTGCCTGTCTGGACGGGTCCTCCCCATACACCATCATGCGGGAGACTCAGGAGTCCTGTTGCCAACAGGTGCACCACCAGACACTACCACACTGTAATGGGGACCGGTTAGACCACAGGGGCCAATGTGAGATTGGGTGGGTCAGGCCGGGCCAGAAATACCGTTACAGGTGTATTTGACCATGAGAACCTCCCCCTGAATGCGAGATGTGCCTGTTATCTATGTTTTATTTTCATAACAGTGGCAGCATTTCTCCCATCTCCAAGGTCTTGTGGTTAGCTGAAAAGCTTATTATCACTAAAAACTTAGGAGCAAAAAGAAAAATGTGTCTCTCTCAAACCTCCTTAGCATTCATACAAACAATAGACAAAATGGATGACAATATCAGGCACCTAAGATGGATGCTGACTAAAAATGGCTGCTCAGATCCTAGTGGTTTTTACGTCAGACCCCCCCCCCCATAATGTACTATTTTCTCAACTTTGTCAGTACGTAATTGCGACATTATGTCATCACGCAAGTGGACGCTTTACGGCCGGAGCGTGCATGGAGCTGGATTGAGGCTGCGTTGCTCGTAGACTGCATTCTAAGTAGGGACACAGAGCACTTTCTGTGTAGTTTTTAGAAGATGAACTTGTACTGGTGAACCGGACGGAAAAATCGATCAGAACTGTTGGTGTGATCCAGGACGGTGTATACCTTGTTGGCGGTGATTATTATCACAAATCGCTTGATTTACTAATACCTTTGTGAGTGTTCATAATCCCTCTCCCAATCCCTTTTTAATATTAAATGTACTTTTTTACATTATGGGGCGTGCGCTCTCTGTCTTTTCGTTTCAATAGATTTCTGCTGGAATTGGTTTTTCCATCTGAAAGCAGCCTTGGACCCCTGGACTTTCAATCTGTTCCTATTTGAACTTTTCAGGACTCATCTAAGGGTTGGACTATTGCACATGTTTTGTTCATTTTGAATATTTTTTATGTGTAGTTACACTCTTTTTCATGTATTTTTTAGAGTGTGATCCTTTTAGTTTGCTTTTTTTTTTAAGCCCCTTTTTTTCACTAATAGAAATGTTCTCATCACAGGCACATTTTCTAGATTAATTTTCTTGTACAATTTATATGTATCACCACATATATTCAAACACATTTTTTTAATATTATACTGTTTCACAAGTGGCGCTACTTAATTTCTTTATATATATAGTGTGTGTGTGTGTGTGTGTGTGTGTGTGTGTGTGTGTGTGTGTGTGTGTGTGTGTGTGTGTGTGTGTGTGTGTGTGTGTGTGTGTGTCAAAAGGAGTGCTTCTGGGCATGGCTAAATGTATACAAAAAAAACAAAGAAGCCCAAAGCTACATCATATATGACAAAAATACACAGTGAAATACCTACACCAAAGCGTTTTAAGCCTGCTGCTACATCAATACCATTAGCAGGTCCTAACACTAACTGTGGGTATAGGGGAGATTGGTGCTCCAAAGTCAGGGAAAGCTTATCAGTCCATAAATCTTGACAGAACTCTTATACACAACAATATAACGGAGTGGGTATACTAAAAATGACCTTTGAGTCACCAATAAATACCAGAATCACTTCTCCAAGAGGGACATTAAGAATGCATATATCACCTCAGTCACCTCGTTGGAGGAATAAAGGTACAGGTACTCATCCATAATGATCATAATAACGCAATTAGAGTGCAGACTTTGTAATCTTACCCACTCCTATAGTCTGAGAGAGTCCAAAATGGCAAGCCAGCTGTCGATGCAGAAATCCAAAGTAGAACAAGAGAAAACAGGAGAAAACAGCGAACTGCCCGGGCAGTGCGCTGTTTTCTCTTGTTCTCCTAACACTACCTGAGTTAAAAATCTTATTTACCTCTATTCAAGAGAATATATAGGTATTTCACTGCGTATCTTTGTCATATTGGATGTAGCTTTGGGCTTCTTTGTTTTTTTGTTGTATACATTTAGCCACGCCCAGAAGCACTCCTTTTGACACTTCTATACATACAGTGGCGACCAACTTTATTCTTACTGGGCTAGCTCCGCGAATTTCAGAAGATCCCGGTGATGTGCGAGTTTGTGTCGTTTTCTCCCGGGTGTATAGCGTTATTTTCGCGGCTGTGATTTAAGCATTTTATTCCCGCTGGCTGCAATACTGCAATGCCGTGTAAAAACGCATGGGGGCGTTTGCGAGCTGTTGTCTCTGAAGTCTAATACCTTCGCGGTTCAACCTACAGTACACAGTCTGTGCGTGCGCGCGCAGTAATAGTAAAATTGCATATTTAATTTATTTTAAAGTACAGTACTGTACATGCTCGGACCCTGTTGGGGTGAAGTGAGGGGGTTCCTAACATCTGGGGGAAAGTGAATTTTAATTCTATGGTGAGTACTGTCTTGTTGCCGTATTATTTTGGTGGGGCTGGCTGGGTACTTCTTTAGGGGGCTGACCATTACTGTACATTAAAACTTTTCTTTTTTTTTCCTCAGAAAAGAAAATGGCTAATGGGGGGATTTCGATGGATAATATTGTACCGTATGCTGATTTTTCCGTCCGTACAGTATACTGTGTAATAAACCCGAATAAATAAAACTATGCATTTATTCTACATGTTCAGTATCGTTTCATTATGTGTCTTCCACAGTGTACTGTACAGTGGTATACAGTGCCTAACATCTATGGGCAAAAATAATTTTATTCCTAGGTGCCCTAGAACAGAAGTTCCCACGCCAATTGCCCGTGAACTTGACCACGGCCCTAAGTAGTTCCCACGCCAATTGCGCGAATATAATGTCAAATAACCCGTTCTGTGGGTCTGAGCGGGTTGAAATTTACCTGGTCCTCATGCGGGAGGACCCTTGCCATAGTGGCAAAATATCAGCCTTGCACGACCCCCAGAACCGGAGGTACCAAAAGACAGTTTAAAAGCACATTACCAAAGTGGCTTTTTTTCTGCCATGCAAGTCAATGGCAGAAACCTGAACTTTGAGTCCTCTAGGTCGAACAGAACCGGAGTTGTGGGTTCCAGGTTTCTGCTCATTCTGACTTAGCCGGTTCAAAGCTTTCTCCACCATTACGCTCAATGGTAGGACCCTCCTCGCCGGCGTGACCCTTTCTCGCCGCCATTACTGCTCAGACCCTGTTGGGGTCAAGTGAGGGGGTTCCTAACATCTAGTGGCAAAATTTTATTTCTAGGTGCCCTAGAACAGAAGTTCCTACGCCAATTGACCTACTTCCCACGCCAATTGCCGTAGTTCCTACGCCAATTGCATGACCAGGCAGTTAAAAAAACAGTGCAGCAAGCCTCTGCATTTGTTACACTGGCAAAGGAGCAAATGGAAACAATGTGAGGCAATTCAACATGTTCTTTTATTGGTGGAGTCAGTACAAAAACATTTATTTACAATGTTGAAACATTTAAAGTGCACAGCAATTCTAACCATCAACACACAATAATACATTCTGCAGCCTTTATTAAATTCTTCTGCCACAAAACATTTTTGGTGCATGGGACAAAGGGAGTTAAAGTGACTTGCTTTTTATGCACTGTATTTGGGGGTTGTCTTTGGGGGTTTATACATCAAATTATTATGATGAACTGCCTTTTGAAATTACAGTGCTGTTAACTATTTCAGCCACACACCTCCAGAGTTTTTAATCCCTCCCTAGCTAAGCGTCAATCGGCTGAGTCACCCTAGCCTACCATCCCCCTCTCTCCACTGGGTCGTTGATCTTCTGCATATTGCCATTGTGTTCTTAATCCGCCCATAGCCGAGCTACAAACACTCAGTACGCCTGCGTCTAATCACACCATCCCCCTCCCCCAACCCTTAGAGGCCTGTTGTTTGAACGGTAATGCTTTGGAAAATCCCCTCTCGAATTTGAAATGTAAATCTGATGTGCACAGCACTGTGAGAATTGAGAGTACACTGATACAGTATTTCATCAGGGTGTGAAAATATTTGTCAGTCACTATGGTTTACAGTCACATGTTTTTAATACAATACAGTACATTCTTTAATATCTTTAAAATAAAAATATATAAATCCTGTATATACAGTAAGTATAATGTAACATAACCCGTTCTGTGGGTCTGAGCGGGTTGAAATTTACCTGGTCCTCATGCGGGAGGACCCTTGCCATAGTGGAGGTACCAAAAGACAGTTTAAAAGCACATTACCAAAGTGGCTTTTTTTCTGCCATGCAAGTCAATGGCAGAAACCTGAACTTTAACATCACCCTGACTCCGTCCTAAAGGGGGCTGTATCTCGGGGAGCAGGGGGTCCCCAGACCTGAAACCAACGCGGTTCAGCTCCGGAGACCCCCTGCACATCTACACTATCAATAAAAATGTATTTAAAATAATTTTTAATGTGCCGATGTTTGCGCAGAGAGAGAGCAGCGGATCTCTCTCTGCTGCAAACACATCTCGCCCCCGCCGCCCATACAGTAGTATCATTTATGTATGTGCATATACAGTACTGTATGTGTACAGTACTGTATGTTAGGGCTTATAGGGGTTGTTGTTATACAGTATATATATATATATATATATATATATATATATATATATATATATATATATATATATATATACTGTGTATATACAGTACTGTATATATATATATATATATACTGCATTACAATTCATGAATTTATGCCATCTGGTGGACACGCGAAGCATTGCAGCCTATTAAATCCTGATCATTATTTTTTAACAGATCAGGCCCCCGTCAGCCAGGCATGAACCGTGGCTGGGAAGGCAAACGCAACGCGGCTTGTCAGAGGTGAGGAGCGGCGCATTCCAGGTATCTGCCAGGTACAAACTGGGCATTTGCTTGAATAAAGTGTGTCGCAGCAGTATGCTCAGCCCCACAGACATGGACCCCGAAGAGGTGGAGCAACCAAGCCCCATGCAGCAACTTCTCCAGCTAGAGGCGCAGCTTGCCTCCATGACGCTGGAGCTCTCAAGACTTTCCTCATTGCAGCATACCCCAGGCCCCTCTGCCATGGCAGCTGCGGCGTTTCCCTCTCCAGGTTTCTCTGTGGCTTTAGATCCTCGTCTTCTGGCCCCCAATCGCTATGCAGGGGACCCCCACGAGTGCAGAGGGTTTCTTAATCAGTGCGAGATTCAATTTGAATTATCCCCATCACGCTTTCCTACTGCACGCTCAAGGATGGCTTATATTATTTCTCTCTTAAACGGAAAGGTCCTAGCCTGGGCATCCCCCATCTGGGAGCGGGAGCCTGCCATGACGAGTGACTATTCTCGCTTTCCCCGAGAATTTAGGCAAGAATCTGATACGCCTGGTCGCCAAATTACGGCAGATTCTTCTCTTTTTCATATTTCCCAGGGTACTCGTCCTGTCGCCGAGTATGCGCTGGACTTCCGGACTATCGCGGCGGAGACCTCCTGGAACAATAATTCACTTTCCGCAGCTTTTTGGCAAGGTCTGTCTGACGCCATCAAAGACCAGCTGGCTTCTATGGAGAGACCCACCAGATTGGAGGATCTCATTGCGGTCTGCATCCGCGTGGACCAGCGGCTACGAGAGAGAAGACTTGAACGCGCTCTTCCTCGTACCACCTCCCCTCGGTCTACCAGCCGCAGTCTCGTCCCTCATGTTCCCCAACCCATGGACGAGCCCGAACCTATGCAGCTCGGAAGTTATCGGCTATCCGCGTCTGAGAGACAGCGCCGACGTGATGGTGGACTTTGCCATTACTGCAGTCATCCCGGTCATCTGCTGGCAAGCTGTCCCCGGCGGCTTGGAAACGCCAAAACCCAATAGGGTATGAGAGGGTCTCGTTGGGTATAATTTCTTCCTCTCTTTCTTCTTCTAAAAAACTTCCTACTCGGATAATGCTGTCTATTTCCCTGGCCTGGAATAACTCCCTGATCCCCACCTCTGCATTCATAGATTCTGGGTCTCAGGGAAACTTTATTGATCAGAGCTTTGCCTATAGGAATAAGATTCCCTTCCGATCCAAAGCTGTTCCAGTTGGTCTGGAGGCCATAGATGGGCATCCACTCCAACCAGCTTTTATTTCCCTGGAGACTTGTTCTCTATCCCTCTCCACAGAGGACGGTCACCAAGAGAAGATTATCTTGGACGTGATCCACACTCCATCGGTAGATGTGATTCTGGGACTCCCCTGGTTACAACTTCACAACCCACAACTGGATTGGGTTAATAAAGAACCCATACGATGGAGCCCCCAATGCTTCAAAACCTGTTTTCCCCCCAAACGGATGTTAGCCGGAGTGGATGTACCTGCGGAGTAGAAAACTTCCCTCCCAACGGTCTACTGGGACCTGGCGGACGTTTTCGATAAGGTGCGTTCCGAAGTATTACACCCCCATAGAGACTTTGACTGTCCTATTGACCTTCTTCCCGGTGCTACCCTACCCAAGAGCCGTTCTTACCCTCTATCCATACCCGAGACCAAGGCCATGGCCGAGTATATCCAGGATAACTTGAGGAAGGGGTTGAGGAAGGGGTTCATCCGTAATTCTTCATCTCCAGCTGGAGCTGGATTTTTTTTGTGTTAAAAAAAAGGATGGCGCCTTGCGTCCCTGTATTGACTACAGAGGTCTTAACAAAATTACGATCAAGAACCGTTACCCCCTACCACTTATTTCCGAACTCTTCGACCGTCTACAGGGGGCAACAATTTTTTACAAACTTGATCTCCGTGGAGCCTATAATCTTGTCCGTATCCGTCAGGGCGACGAGTGGAAGACCGCCTTTAACACTCGGGATGGGCATTATGAATACTTGGTCATGCCTTTCGGCCTATGTAATGCCCCGGCAGTTTTTCAGGAGTTTGTCAACGAGATCGTCCGCGATCTCCATGACAGCTTTATTATCGTATACTTTGATGATATTCTTATTTTTTCTAAATCCCTCTCTGACCACATTCAGCACACCAAATTAGTTTTGTCCCGACTTCGAGAGAACCATCTCTATGCTAAGCTAGAGAAATGTTCTGTTCATCTTTCTTCTATTTCCTTTCTTGGATACATCATTTTCAGCACTGGCTTTTCTATGGATCCAGTCAAACTCAAAGCTGTCTTAGAATGGCCACAACCCACTTCCCTGAAAGCCATACAGCGATTCTTGGGATTTGCGAATTACTATCGTAAATTCATCAAGAATTTTTCATCTACCGTGGCTCCCATTACTGCCCTTACCAAAAAGGGAGCTAACACAGCAGCTTGGTCTCCTGCAGCTCTCCAAGCTTTCGATTCCCTCAAAAAATCTTTCACGTCTGCTCCTATTTTGCGTCATCCTGACCCCGGACTCCCCTTTACCTTAGAGGTAGACGCATCCGACGTCGTTGCTGGCGCTATTCTCTCTCAGAGACAGTCCCCACAGGCCAAACTTCATCCCTGTGGGTTCTTTTTAAAAAAAAAATCGTCAGCAGAACGCAACTATGACGTCGGAAATAGGGAGCTCCTGGCTATTAAACTCGCCCTTCAAGAATGGAAACATCTTCTGGAGGGAACAGAGACCCCTATTTCAATATTTACTGATCATAAAAATTTACTGTACATTGAGAGTGCATGTCGTCTTGGGGCACGTCAGGCTCGATGGTCTCTTTTTTTTCAGAGATTTAATTATCTCATATCTTACATTCCTGGCTCAAAGAACCAAAAGGCAGACGCACTTTCACGTCAATTCCTGTTTGAGGACAATTCCGAAGTTATCTCCGAAACAATCGTACCCTCCAAGTATATAATTTCGGCCAACTCTTTCGATATCCTGGATCAGGTCATGGCAGCGCAATCTAACCTCCCGAAGGGCCTTAAAGTGCCGGCCGTCTGTAGGCAGCTCCACGCTTCCTTAAGAAGATTCTTGAGTGGGGTCATTCTTCTAGGTCAGCCGGTCATCCAGGCATTAGCAGAACTTCTGACCTCATTGGTCGTACCTTTTGGTGGCCAACCATGTTGCAGGACATTTCGGAGTATGTAAAGACCTGTCCAATCTGCGCCCAGGTTAAGACCATTCGTAAAAGGCCGTACGGCCTTCTACAACCCCTTCCTATACCAGAATGCCCATGGAGTCATCTGTCCATGGATTTTGTGGTGGAACTTCCAACTCTAGGGGGATGAACACCATTTTAGTTATCGTGGATCATTTCTCCAAGCAGGCCAATTTCGTCCCTCTCAAAGTCCAACCCAATTCCGCTACCCTGGCAGACATTTTTGTTAAGGAAATATTCCGCATTCACGGAGTCCCTCTTTTCATCGTATCCGATCAAGGTACACAATTTGTCCCAAAATTTTGGCGAGCCTTCGCTCGCAGGATGGATATTAACATCCATTTTTCTTCCGGGTATCATCCCCAAACTAATGGGCAAACCGAGAGAACGAACCAGACTCTGGAACAATACCTCCGATGCTTCATCGCGGACAGCCAGGACAATTGGGTAGATTTACTTCCGTGGGCAGAGTTCTCCCATAATTCTTTAAAAAACAGCTCCACGCTGAAATCCCCTTTATTCATTAACTATGGTTTTCACCCGGGTCAGCTGCCCATCACCTCAGCTCCTTTCGGTGTTCCAGCGGCCGATGACCAAATTAAGGATCTTCAGGAATCCTGGAAAAAGATCCAAGAGGCTTTGAGAAAGGCAACCCACAGACAAAAGGCACATGCGGATCTTCACCGTCGTCAGGCACCAGTCTTCAAGCCAGGGGATAAGGTCTGGCACTCCTCCAAGAACATTAGACTGAAGACTCCGAGCCACAAGCTGGCTCCCAGGTACTTGGGTCCATTCTCAATAGTGGAACGGATCAATCCTGTGGCATATATTCTGGAACTTCCTCCATCCATGAGGATATCCTCCGTGTTCCACGTGTCACTGCTAAAACCTGTGTCCCAGAGGCCGCGGTTCCACAGGACACAGTTCAGGGACAGGAGGAGTTTGAGGTCATAGTTCAGGGTGCCCTACCATAGTTCAGGGTGCCCTACCGGCCGCGTGACGGTCGTCTCAGCAGTCTCCTTCTAATCAGGGCTTCTCAGGAGATTGGGTACGATAGCCTCAAAGAATCAAAAAATGTGTATTCATTGTGTGTAGCTCTAAGGAATTTTCCAGGGTAACTGATAGGAGGGATTGTTTATATACAGATTTCTTTGTCTATAGCCCTTGGTATCTATATACTCCTTCACTATGAGCTCAGTCATACACCAACACATTGGCATACACTTTGATTTATATGGACCTGTATCTATATAAGTGATACATGTTACATTTGGAGCTTGAGCACAGACACAAAGAAGTCTGGTTTCTTGTACCATTGGTGTTTTAATGGAGAACATCCCAAGGATGCAAATTATAGGAGAGGATTAATCATGGGACACATTGTTCTATCTGACGTGAACTGGAGTGGAAGTGTTACATGTTCAGACAGAAACAGGGACATCCTCGAATCATTGAGAGTTACATTTTTCAAACAATTGATAAGGGGGTTCACTCAAAAAGAAGCAATAATAGGGTAAGAGGACATGTGCAGAGGTACGCAATGGAGACTGTTTTAAGGTGAAATTAAAATAAGGCTTTATTGTGCCTGTCGCATTAAACACAGCAAAACATATGAAAAATAGTGAGCCAAACAAAACCTGCTCCACTTTGGCGTATATGTATAATTATATTCCAGCCCTATTAAACTGGGTGGCTACCCAAGCTATTCATCAGCCCAAGTCATATAGATATATTTATACATACAGATATAGCTAACAGTCCAATAAGAAATGTCTTATCTGTTTGCTGGGTTGCTGCCTTTTCTCCGGATATATCAGCATCCAGGTTTTGAAGTCTTATTTGTCAGCTGGGTTGCATCTTGCAAGCTCAGACATCTCTGTGTTCCCTCGGTCAGTCTCACCTGTTAGACTCAGGAACCTCTGCTCTGTTTCCTGGTTCAGCTCACGTGTGAGCTCAGGAAGAATCTCCCTTCCTGTCTCAAAGGCAGGCTTTTCTAACAAACCTCTAATCAGCCAGGTAAAGTTGGTTAACTGCTGGATCAAATTAACCAACACACTGCTGGATTAGTGGCATATTCTGAACAGGGATAAATTCCCCTGTTACAAATAGATTTAAGATTAAAAAATTGGGACAAAGTATGAGGCAATTTTGGGTAAGAATTTAACTTCCAATGATCATCAGTCAGTATAGTGTAGTATAAAGACGGAGGCTGTGTCATGACGCACACAAACTGATTTTTTTTAATTTTAGGAGGGTTGACTTTATATAGAATGAAAAATATTTAAAAGACTGTTGCAGGGTGAAGGTATTTGAGTGGAGTGTAAGAAAAGGGGGTGGGAAATTATACAATAATAAAAGCTTGTGTGTCAAGACGATTAGTAAAAGCACCAGGAGTTTAGAGCCACCATGGCTCTCAAATAAGGTGGCAGGAATGGGGAAAATAAAAATACAGCTTTCAAAAAATATAAGCAGACTCCAGAAAAGGAGAAATGAGAATTATAGAAGGTCAGTCAGATAAGGTCAAATAGGAGGTGAAATAAGTAATCATACAGTATATGCAAAGACCCAAGCAGAAGAAAGAAAGCCCAGTCAATAAAGAACCAAGACAAAACCTTTTTAAGGTACAGTAAGTAAAGAGGATAAAATAGGAGGAATAGTAAGACTAAAGACAGGAGAGGAGGGTCCTGCTGAGGAAGCCAATGGTATAGCAGACTACATTAAGAATTAATTTTGCTTCCCAGCTGAACGTGAAGGGAAGGGACCACAGTTATAAAAATATATATTAATGGAAAGGATATTGCTACAAGTCAATTTACTGAGGACCACGTTTCCAGTCTCTCCAAGTCCATCTGAAGAGAAATTACATCCTGCTCTGATTCTACTACCTTATACAATTTAGTATCAACAGCAAAGATGGAGACTTTGCTTTCGATGCCCACCTCAAGGTCATTAATAAACAAGTTAAAAAGCAGGGGTCCCAGCACCGATCCCTGAGCTACTCCAGTCACGACCCTAGCCCAACCTCAAAAAGTTCCATTTATGACAACCTTCTGTTGTCTGTCCTTCAACCAGTTTTCAATCCAAGTTTATATATTTTTACAGAGTCAAATTTGCTTTATTTGGTACACCAACCTCTTGTGTGGAACCGTATCAAAAACCTTTGCAAAATCTAAGTAGCATTACCCTGGTCTAAATTCCTACTTACTTCCTCAAAGAAACAAATATGGTTCGTTTGGCATGATCTATCCTTTACATATTCTTGCTGACGATTACTAATAATTTTGTTTTTCATTAGGTATTCCTGAATATTATCCCGTATTAAACCTTCAAGTAGTTTTCCACTATTGAAGTAAGGCTTACAGGTCTGTAATACCCCTGTTGTGATCTACTGTAGCTCCCTCTTTAAATATAGGCACCACATCTGCTTTACGCCAATCTTGTGGTACTGAGCCTGTGGAAATGGAGTCCTTTAATATTATATATAATGGTTTGGCTATTACTGAACTTAACTCCTTGAGAACTCTTGGATGTATGCCATCGGGGCCAGGTGCCTTATTTACTTTAATTTTTTCAGGCTGTCTATCAACTTGTTCCTCATTCAACCAATTGTTCATTAATATGGTGGTTGTCGCTTCCTGTCACTTCCTCCTGCGGCACTACAATTGAAATGGATTCATCCTGGGTAAACACAGAGGCAAATAATTTGTTTAATACCTCTGCTTTTCCCTTATCTCCAATAATCTGCCTGCCCATCGCTCACTGAAAGGTCCTATATTTTCTTTCTTCGTTTTTTTGTTATTAAGGTACTTAAAGAAATTTTTAGGGTTGTTCTTACTTTCTATTGCAACTCTTTTTATATAATCTATTTTTTCTAATTTGATTGACCTTTTACAATTTTTGTAACATTCTTTATATTTCTGATACGATGCCTCCATCCCTTCTGACTTTAAGAATGTAAACGCCTGCCTCTTCTTTTCCATTTCCTCCCCTACCTGTTTATTTAGCCACATTTTTTTTTTTACTTATTTCTTTTATACTGGGTCTATTAGATGGGTGAAACTGTTTAGTAGATTTAAATCTGCCCTGAATCAGCTGGTTCCTTTGGCCAGGAATTTTCGCTGGCATCCATATTGGCAGATTAAAATGTCCCTTTTTAAAAAAAAAATAAGTTTGAAGTATGGGGTTCTCTGAAGCTGAACTCTATTCATTTCAACTCCTGGGAGCCCCTGCTTCCCGAGATACAAACCTATATTAGGGGTTCCAGTTTCTCTCTTCAGTTTAATTGCCTCAGGCACATAGGCCAATAGGAAGTCATGACTGGGGAAAACAAGAAAAAACATAAAGATGAACTACTTACCGGAGACTGCTCTTCAGTCATTCGATGATACATTGCTATTAATTATCAAGCTTGATTGTTTATTTTTTTATGGTAAGGCAGTGGTCCTTTATTGCATATATCTGTTGGTGCTCCTGACTGAGATGAGGAGGGTAAGCCTTCATCCCAGCAAGGGTAACTAATATTTTTAATTTATTTAGGGTGTTTTTTGATTGGCAATGTGAATATCTTGGCCCCTGTTGAGAACTTATGTAGCCACAGAGCCAATCAATGGATTGAAAGGCTAGCGTTTGGTTACAATGTGTTGTTATATTATTCCAATGCCTACTTTGTTAATTTTTTTTATATGCTTCTCAATAATCAAAAGGACTATTAGCCACATTTGGGTAATAGGAATATTGCCCATTACTGTGTGTGTGGGGGGACGGGGACGGTAATGTGTGCATGTGTGGGGTTGGGGGCTACTCTTGTTGGGGTTTGATTATGTTTTATTTTATTGTAATGTATATTTTGTTAAATGTTACATAGTTACATGGTAGATGAGGTTGAAAAAAGACTTGCGACCATCAAGGTCAACTTACAGATGAAGCGTCCGTTATCTGATCATTTCACAGGTGGTATTCCATGTTGGTTTGAGATTTCTTGAAACTTTCCTGCGTTAAGACGCGAGTTTACTAGGGTTTTGATCGAGTGCAGAAAGTTGCATTTTAGCATTGTCTGCAATACCGTCGAGAAACTGAAGTGGGCGACCGCGAGTTGTTGTCATAAAAAATCTAATTGCAATGCAACCTGTCTTTTATTACCGTACAGTACTTAAAGTGTGTGTGTGTTATTGTAATTTGAAGAATAAAAATATGAGTTCATACAGTATACAGTACATGGGAAAGAAGTTCTTTCTGAGGCTCCTTAGCTTTTAGCCATACAACAATTCTCGACCTGTAGAAGATTTAAACAAAAACTATTTTTAATGAATTAAATGTTTTGTTTGTACAGGATACTAAAGTTAAAACGAAAAATACAATGTTGCTTTCCTTCCGAATGTAAAATGTATATTCTGCGCATGCGTTTATGTTAAGTTGGAACCTTGTTGAAACGCATGTGCGTGTCATCACATTTCTGCGCATGCGTTTACATTAAGTTGGAACCTTGTTGAAACGCATATGCGGGTCATCATATTTCTGCGCATGTGTGGAATATACAATACAGTACTGCACATGCGTGTTACACGGAATCACTAAATATCTGCTATACAGTAATACAGAACTACTGGTAGTGTATATAAATAGTTAAAACAACTTTTATTTTCTAGATTTAAATAGTATAGTATACATACTATACTGTAAGTTTATTTAAGCACTAAAAGCAAATTCATTTTCATTACTGTACAGTAAGATACAGTACAGTGCATTTCATCACAGAGTTGCTAGATATCTGTTGTACAGTAGTACTGCTCTTTGTATATCTACAGTACTGTATATAGTAAAAACACTGTTTATGTGCTATAGTGTAGTTATACTGTATACTGTAGTACAGTATACTGCATAGTATCTCAATGAGACATTTTTATATATTTAAATGCATTTAGAACTTTACATTACAGTATGTACTGGATTTTAAAGATTTTTATCGTGTATGTCAAAGATTAACAGTATTTAGATATACTATATTTAAACTACATCATTACTTTATTTTTTTAATAGTACTATTTAAGCACTAAAAGCAACTTAATTTCAAGATTGATATATTGTATACGGTACTGTATTGTATGTCAGATATATATTTAAATGCCTTAACTTTTTGTACAGTACAGTGTACCTGTACTAATGTAAGTGTCTAAATAGTAAAACATGAACACACCAAAAAGTATATGTAAAGAATGAAAAAAAAGATTTTTTTCAGGATAACAAAGGAAAAATGCATAATACAAAAATACAACGTTGCCTCTTTCCAAATTTACAATCTTGTATTTTTCTTCTTCGCAATGGATGGTGTTTCTTGGACATCTTGGTCTGTAAAGAAAGAGACAATATTATATATTTACAATCGCACCGTTACATTATTCAATCCAGATTTTTGGAGTGTTTGGGGGAAAAGGGCATGACATGGGGAACAGTACATTATGACTACAGTGCCTTGTCTCTTCTACTTTTTTTGGGGGGGGGGATTGGAGGAGACAAAGCATGTATGGCATGGGCTACAGCACTTTACTGTACAATAGTATTAGGTTTGGGGTTTTGGGGGGAAGGGACATGGCATGCATGGATTTGAGCACTGTTTCTTACCTGGTGAGCCACTTCTGATGATGGCAACTTTTTGCATGAAGGTAACTATTGGCTGATACTTTCTTAAAGTGAACATTGGTCTGAATATTCATATCTACATCAATGAATAACTCTAGGTCCAAAAAAACATACATTGCTGGTGAATATTATATGTACATTTCAAACTTTGTTAATTCGGCGTAAAACCAGAGAAAATATTCTCTAGTACTTCCTTTGTTCTCTCTCAAATCATAATAATATCATCAATGAAACGGCCAGAGTACATCAGACCCGCCCCTAGAGCAGCATTCACCCTGATGTACTTGAGCTCCCAAAAAAACATGAATAGGTGTGAATACCTGGGGGCGAATCGGGTTCCCATGGGTGTTCCACAAATTTGAAGATAAAATACTTAATTGAAAAAAAATAATTATGGTACAAAATGAACTGAATGCAGTTAAGCAAAAATTCCTGCTGAACTTTAGGAAGTTTATTATCAGCATTTAAAAACTATTCAACAGCAGCCAGAACTTTAGTGTGTTCAATGTTGGTATAAAGAGCCTGTACATCTAGTGTGGTCCACAGGAAGTGGATTTCAACTTAATACCCGAGATGGAGTCCATGACATGCAGGGATTCCCTAAGGTAAGATGGTAAACTGACCACGTAAGGCTGTAAATAGTGGTCCACATACCTGGACAGGAAAAATAGTGGAATTGGCGGTCACTGCTCGCCGAGCTCCGGAATCAACCAAGCGCAGTATAAATAAAAGATTATTTATTCATCCAAAAACGGAAAGGCATACAAAGAGTGTAAAACTCTAACGTGTTTCGTCTCAAAGGAGACTTTATCAAGTCTTTATCAAGTCTCCTTTGAGACGAAATGCGTTACTTTAGAGTTTTACACTCTTTGTATGCCTTTACGTTTTTTGGATGAATAAATAATCTTTTATTTATACTGCGCTTGGTTCATTCCGGAGCTCGGCGAGCAGTGACCGCCAATTCCACTATTTTTCCTGCATTATCAACTGGCTGGAGCACGCATTGTGAGCGGTTTGTGTGGGGGCCCTTTCTCATTCTTCAGCAAGAACAGGCAGGACACGGACAGTCTATCGTGAGTACCGGCCAGCTAATGTATGGTGTGGGACACAGGGTGCGGCAAGGGAAGCTATTGAGGACTTCGTGAGTATCTTGCTGACACACTGCAGCGATACCTTTATTGATACTTGGACTGTTACAAGCTTATTAAACCCCCACCCTGGCTGAGTCCATTACTAATGCACCAAAGACATTTAATCATACCCCCCCCCCCCCCCCCCCCACACGCTGACATAACCGAGGGAATCAGAGACATTTGCTGCATGATATGTTTATTGCATCATTGCCATTGATAGAGCACCGGTTTTCTTTGGGGTTCATTCCTCATTTTTCACATACCTGGACAACCCTGATATCATGGACTCCACCCCAGATGTGATGGGTCAGCCGGGTGGATCAACAGGATCCTTGTGGACCTTAGGAAGGTGATAAAAGACAGGGACACGAGGATGAGAATTGTAGAGATACTTCAATTCTACTGGTATGATTTCACCCTGAGATTTAGCTGTATTTAAGAGCGAGAGTAAAAGACTGGAACTCATCCACAGGATCTGCTCTCAATAGTACATAAAAAATGTGGTCTGATAAAATTCTCTCCGCTTCTCTAATGTATGTGTCCCGGTCTTGTAATATAATAGCACCCAATTTATCGGTCTGACGTATTACAATAGTGTCTAGGTCCTGAAATTCCTTGAGGGCCTCTTTTTGACCAATAGTAAGATTGTTGTGAACATAATGGTGTTAAGCACATCTTCTCAAAGTCTTTAAGCACAAGAGAATAGAATGATTCAATAAAATTACCTTTAGACAAATAAGGATAAAAGAGTGATTTTGAAGCAAATTCTGATCCGATGATAGACGAATCTGAATAAATTGAAAAATCCCTATAGTTAATCGCCTCAACTGGCTCTGTCTCTTCCAAAACTGATTCAATATCTTCAATACACAAGCGTTTGTGAGGATTCACCGTCCCGGCGTTCAAGGACCATCTCCTCACCTTACTGGCCCTCCGGTGACAGACACTCAAGATGCGAATTTTTCTGGTCCTGTGACGCACGCGCGGACCTTGTGCAGACTTCTTTGGCATCTGTGGATCCTGATCCCACCCCTCGCCTGGGTGTACGACGCGGGCGCTCATCCAGCCTTCCCACTGACGCGCGCAGTAAACTCCGCCCCCGCTCTGTTGATCAACAGAACCAGCGTGGCAGTGATGCACGCTCTAGGCTCCGCCCCCGCTCTGACATCTCGCAGAACCGGCGTGGGAGTAGCACTCTCTCTAAACCCTGCCCTCTGAACTCTGTGACACGCGCGGACTGCAAGCAACCTGATCAGCAACCTGATCAGGCTGCATCATCGGGCACACCTGCGTGCACACCTGCATGCACAAGCAGTCTATTAGGTTTCATTTCCTGTTACTCCCCTGCTTGCTATTGGAGCCTCCTCCTTTATATACCCTTCACTTACAGCTTACCTTTTCTGAGCATAGTCGTTGTGATGCCATGCCTTGCCACTTCTAGTTCCTGAACCTTGCCTTGCCTGACCTTGTTGCTGTTAACCTCACATTGCCTGAACCCTGCTAGTACCTTGGACTCTGCTTCTCTCTACTCCTGATCCGGCTTGTTGACCTCTCTCCTGGCTCCTGTCCTGACCCTGGCTGAAGTACTCCTATGATCCGAATATCTCCTATCTGCACCTGGCTATGTACCCCAACTATTTGATACTCTCCAATCCTGAACCTAGCTACGCGCACTGATGATACGCAACTCTCCACTCCTGAACCTGGCAAGTACCTCAACTACTCTAATATTTATAATCCTGACCTGGCCTGAACGACTACTCTACACTCTAGGCGCGCCCGCATGGCTGTGGGTCAGCATATCTCAATTTCCTGCCTCAGCACCGCGGTCGCGCTTCGTTTGTTGTGAGCTACGCGTTATAGCATTCTTGTGTGTTGAACAATTGATGGTTATTTTTCCCTTCCTTATGAGTAAAATATCTTTTGAGGGTAATATTTCTAATGAATCAGTTGAAGTCAACAAAGGGTTCAAATGATGTGGGTCTGGAATTACTGTAGGTGCAAAACCTTATCCTCTAATCAAAATTAGATGCTGGTTGTCCCTGAGTGTATATATTGAAAGATTGAGGATTTCATTACAAACTTAATGTCTCCTCAATCTTTTGTTTTTCTTCTCCTGGATAGCTCTTCCTCCTCTACTTCCTCGTCTTCCCCTTTTCTCCTTGTTGGAGTGTTTGGAGGAAACCTCTGTGTCCATAGCGGATAGATGTTTTCTTGTCCTGAGGATACAAATCTGGGTTTTCCCTAAAAAAGAATGAGATTTCTGTTGTGCATGTTGTTCCTTAGATATGGCATCTTGATGACTTGGGCCAGGTCTATTGTCACCACTGCAATCCACTTCTAGGCTGTCAAATCTATTAGATGTCAAAATGCCTTTGGAGAAACCCTGATCGGTCGGTAGTGTCTAATCATGCGTCTCCACAAAACCTGCAGATTCAAGTGGCCCAACAGATTTTTTCCTAGTTTTAACTTCCTGTTTCTTGTGTTTATGAAAAGAGTTGGGTTTGGATTTTTCATAATAATTATTATTGGAATTATTTATTTTCCTCCAATCCATTGAATTGCCATTGGCATAGTCATCCTTCACCCTGATAGACACGTGTGTTTCTAGCCATAAGTTCTTTCTCAAAACTTATAACTCTTGAATTTGTAATAGATTCTAAATGGACAAACTCAGGTTTGTCACAGTATGGTCTTAATACATTTTGGGCTTGATCAATCTCTGTTTCCAGAATGACAAGTCTTTCTTCTCTAAATTTCACCAAATGGGCCATAAGTGTAAGAGAGCAATTTGTCAAGGACTCATTCCACTCATTCAAAAATGTAGCATTAGTTTCAAAAGTGGGTTGCTTTAAAATCTTCAGACCTCGTGGTATAATTTTCCCTTCAATATAATTTTGTAGGGAAACTTTGTCCCACAATGATTACTAATGTAATCACAATTTTCTGATGGAGAATACCTTCAACAAACTGCTCTGTAAATATTAGAGATGGGCACATATATTGACAATTTGAATTTGGGCAAAAATGGCAATTTTTTTACATTTGCAAATTCACGGACTGCCATTAATTTAAAAAAAGAAAGCCAAAGGTCAAAACTAGAGATGATCTGAAAATTATAAATTAGTTAAAATAACAAATACCGTTCATACAAAATGTGGGCAAAGGTTTTCATTCTGGAAAAAAAGCAAAAACAGGTTGTACTACAAGTTTTACAGTTTGACTCAAATTTTCACCATTAAGTTTCTTCGTAGTATTTACAAATTTTCAATATTTTATTAAAAATAAAGATATACTGTATATACTGTATATATACAGTATATATATCTTTATTTTTAATAAAATATTGAAAAGTGTAAATTTGTATATAATGTGTGTATATATATATATATATATATATATATATATATATATATATATATATATATATAATCAAAAAATAAATAGATGATACCGTTCTGTGGCTAACGAAATGCTTTTATTTGTGCGAGCTTTCGAGATACACTGATCTCTTCTTCCGGCGATGTTACAATGAATGAAGCAAGGATAACTTAAAAACAGTGTCTCTTGGAATGTTATCTGTGCTGTTCCTTCCCCCGTGTGGATGTGTTTTATGGCTAGAGGTGTCAAAAGGTAACTGAAAGCAAGTGAAGAAAGAGTGTGTATGTGTATCAGTGTGAATAAAAATGAATGGAGAGCCCACAGTATAAACAGTGCTCTACACAAGGTGTGTGTGGAGTGAGAGGGATATAAATGGTGTGGGTGGGTGTGGAAATGTGAGAGTTTGTAGCACAACTAAAAGTGTGTGTGGATACTATGTGGTCCCTATTGGTGTATATGGATGGAAAAATAAGGAGTATTAGTATGTGTGAGAGACAGCTGTGTGTGCATACATATAGCACAGTATGTACAGACATGGCCTTTAGCGCTCATGGGAAGAGAGTTCGCTAGTGTCAGTAATGACTCATAAAATTTCGATCTCTGTTTAGGCCACTGCTAAGTGTCCCGAACAATTGCATAAATTTGTATTCATGCAACCGTCTCTCTTTCGGGGTTTTAAGATTACCTTTGAGTATGGCAACCCTCAGATCGTTCATCTTATGGCCAGAGTCAGAGAAATGTTCGCCAACAGGACTGTCTCTTGTTCCGCGTGTGATGCTGTGGCGATGCAGGTTCATTCTCTTGTTTAGCCCCTGTCCTGTCTCACCTATGTAGTAGCAGCCCCCTGGGCATTTCATGCACATGATGAGGTACACGACATTGCTGGAGGAACAGGTGAACCCTCCTCTGATTTTGTATTCCCGATTCTTGTGTGGTATTTGTATTGTGTCCGCTGTGTAGAGCATTGCGCAGGTTTTGCATCTTGGGTCCTGGCATGGTTTTGTCCCGCATTCAGTTGTACTGCTGAATACTTTACTCCTCACCATAATATTCTTGAGATTATGGGGTTGTCTGTATGATAATAAGATTCACAAAGAGGGTAACCCTGGGTGCCCTATTATCTCTGGATCTGGCACACTTACCGAGAATATTTCTGGCTGGGTGGAGGGCATTCTAAAACCACTTGACAGGAACACACCCAGCTATATACAGGATACCACCGACCTGCTAAACAAACTGAATGCCATTGGCCCCCTCCCTACAGGAACGTATCGTATGATATGTGGATCCCTATGGGACTAGCAACTGCCTTTTGCCTTACATTAGAGTGCTGACTGCTTGCTTTATGTTTTATATATATATATATATATATAATATATATATATATATATATATATATATATATATATATACAGAGATATATACAGAGGCAGCAGCTGTTATTCGAACACTTCACACATTGTATACCTCGGAATACCTATGTCAGGGCACGTGATTTCTTCCATCCGTACTGCCTTAAGACACGTGTTGATTCGTGTTTTTATTGAGTGTAGAAAATGGCATTTTAGCGTTGTCTGCAATACCATCGAGAAACCCATATGGGCGATCGCAAGTTGTTGTCATAAAAATCTAATAGCAATTACAGTAATCCTGTCGTTTATTGCCGTACAGTACTTCAAGTGTGTGTGTACCGTAATTGTAATTTTAATATTAACGTTATGAGCTAATACTGTAGAGTGTACATGGGAAAAAAGTCCTTTATGAGCCTCCTTAGCCATACACAAATCCTCTAACTGTAGAAGTTTAAAAATATGAGCACACATAACAAAAATATTTTGTACGAATTAGGTGTTGTATTTGTACAGGATAATAAAAGGGAAAAGGAGTACTGTAATACAAAAATACAACGTCGCTTCTCCTTCCGACTGTAAAAATATTTTTTCCATGCATGCATGTATGTCTAATTGGAACCTTGTTGAAACGCATGTGTGTCATCACATTTAGGCGCATGCGTGTATGTCTTTGAACGATAGGTACAGGTATAATTCTGCACACCCGGATGAGTGTGATACTGTAAACCCTTCTTGGGGATTTGGCGGGAACGACTTCACATTCAATGTGAATTTCAATTCTGTGTAGAAGTAGCACCTTCCCCACACCCACCTCACAAAGCCTAAACATAAGCAAGTTCAACTGCTTATCGACACCTTCCCCAGAGCCATTCATTATGTTTCATGCATTGATGAACTGAGATAAGCCTTTCTTGGGGATTTGGCGAGAATAACTTGACATTCAATGTGAATTTCAAGTCTGGAAAAAAAATAGTCATCCTTTTTTTTTCTTTTTCTTCTTGACACATGGGGTCAATTGAAGGACAGATTTTAATAAACCAGTATGTGAAGCATGTTTTTGATACTATATCTGTATATTGTACTGTAGGTGGCATACTGTGATTTTTATTTGGGGGTTGGGGTGTTCAAATGATTCTGATGAATTTAAAGAAGGAACAATTTTATTTGTACAGGATAATCAAGGAAAAATTAATAATACAAAAATACAGTAGATCGCCTCTTCAAAATTTACAATCTTGTCTTTTTCTTCTTCGTAATGGCGGAATTGCTTTCTGTAGTTCTTTTGTCATTGAGAGAGGGGGGATTAGGGCAAATTACAGACTGTTAATGTACATTATGCACACAGTACAATATGTTTGCACATTCCCCCCCCCCTTCCTGTAGTGCTACAGTTCTGAAATGATAAACACTTTAAATTTACATTGAATGTGAAGTCATTCTCGCCAAATCCCCAAGTAGGGTTTACAGTATCACACTCATCTGGATGTGCAGGATTATACCTGTACCTGTAGTTCAAAGACTTACACACATGTGCCTAAATGTGATGACATGCATATGCGTTTCAACACGGTTCCAATTAGACATACAGTACACGCAAGAGCATAAAATAAAAACAGAATGAAAAGAGCAAGCCTAGCAAAAGTTGAAAGTATTGAATAATAAATAATACATATACTGTAGAATAAAAGATATATCCATTTTTATTTTTGGGGTTTCTTAGCAGAATTAATTACATATGCAAGTCTACTGTAATTAAACTATAAAATGCAACAGTACTGTTGATTACTGTACAATGTAAAAAAAGTATTGAATATGAAAACAGCATCATACTGTATAAGGTTTTGTATAAAGCTCACAATTATTCTCTCCTAATCAATAAAAATTACACTGTCACTTAAAAATGTTTGCCTACTTGGTTTTTTAAACCAGATTCACAATGCGCAAGCAACGTTTAAAAAAAGCGATATTACAGTAGAGATCCATCGAAAATTCCTCCTTATCTTTTGCCGCTTGATATCAATTTCTTTTCTGGGGAAAAAAAATGATGCTATTATTTCCGGTTTTGCGTATGTGTCAAGTCGCGTCATTGGGAATTAAAGCAGCAGTTCAAGCAATATCCTACATGTCTGTCTGTACGATGAGAACAAACTTCTGATAGGGAGAGGGCGAGGCTCAAGAGCCAGAGCCTATCTGTCCACCAATTGTATCTACTGTAGTAACTGCTCAGTCAATCATATTGCATTTTCAACAATGCTTTGCAAGAATTGTGCAAGAATTGAATTAAATAACCCTCAGCAAAGCGATTGATTACAGGAGAACGGACCGATCTGCAGCTTACTGTACTGTAACTAATAACTTGTCTGTGTGCATATTGTATTGATACAAATATTGTTTTTAAAAAAAGAATATATTTTTTTAAACACGGTAGCTTGAACTGTAGCTTTAAACTTAATACTATACTGTATTGTGTAATACAGTATACTGTAGTACTGCACCGACACACTTTATTCGAGCAAATACCGGTATGTACCTGGCAGATACCTGGAATGCGCCACTCCTCACCTCTGACAAGCCCCGTTGCATTTGCCTTCCCAGCCTGGGTTCATGCCTGGCTGATGGGCGGCTGATCTGTTAAATGATAATGATTAGGATTTAATAGGCTGCAATGCTTCGCGTGTTTACCAGATGGCATAAATTCATGAATTGTAATGCAGTATATATATATATACTGTGCATTATTGCAGCCAGCGGGAATAAAATGCTTCAATCCCTGCTTGGAAAATACCTCAATGCACTCGGGCAGAAAACAGTCACAAACCTCAATACACCCGGGTATACCCGAATTCGTGGGACTAGCCAAGCTCGAATAAAGTGTGTCGCCAGTGTACATTATATTTACCTTCATTATTAATTTTGCCAAATGGGTGGAGATGAGCCACTGTCACTCCTGTGGTCTGCATTATAGTTGACAGGTGACAGCTGGCCTGCACATCTGTAGTTAACAGCTGATGAAGCTGGAATTATTTTTGGTACACGCAAGCTTGCTGGTACCTGTACTTGAAATCAGGCCTTGGCTGGAAATTTTGCATGTATTCTGGTGGGACAGGTAGCAAGGATTGCCGTTCAACACGTTTTCACTGACGTTCGGACCGTTATTGTAAACTGGCACTGTTGCCGGCGCTGGCACATTGCTGGATTGGGATTGACGAATTTTATATGGATTAAACCCGACCTTTCTCTTTTTGAAGCTGCCATGTTCAAACATACTGTAAAAATCTTGGACCACACCTCAATTCCCTCCTCTAACTCCGGGAGGAGGGGTGTTGCAATAAAAACACTGATCGTTAGTTAAGGTTTGTCTTATTGAACGCTTCCGCCCACAAATGTCAGGTGAAAATTTGTAAAAATCCGAGTTCGAAATGAAATATTAATATTTCTGCTACAGTCGTCATCTTATCTGTTGCAGCATTAATTGCAGAAAATATTAAAAATGAATAACTACAGTCAGGTTTTTTTATATGTGTATGGTGTAGACACGGTGTCCAGTCCAGTCAGCAGTCAGCAATTGTGTAAGGATATATGAACAATAGAATGTAGAAAAAAGCCCAACACATTGTGTCTTAGAAGTTTTTATTATGAAACGCCTAAATGTGATAACGTCTTCAGCGTCTTCAATGATCAAGGTCGATTCACAATGCCCACTGTGTTAGGTTTTTATCTGGTTTTTAAACACCTGCAAATTGACACAGTAGCACAATACTGTATGTGTACACATTACAATTAATTAATTTCTGCCACCTGGCGGATACACGAACAATTGCACCCAAAAAAAATCCGAAATCATTAAATTAAAAAAAATCAACTGCTGTAAACCCAGGTGTGCTTGTTGTGATATGCGGCGTTAATGCTCCGTGGTATACAGCAGAGCACACGAAAATGGCTCAGTGAAATGTTCGTATAACGGCCTCTGCATGTGTGTATATATATTACTTGTGAGCACATTCACATGTCTTAGATAGGTCTGCAACCCTGATTTTTGCCATTATCACATAGCATACAGTGCTTCCACTGTAGCAAGGGATTCTGGGAAATTACATGCAAATGAACACTGGAAGCTAGGTAATAATGGCGAATAGCAGGGTTGCAAACCTGTCTAAGACAAGTGAATGTGCTCACAAGTATATATATATATAAATATATACCGTATTTCCTCGATTGTAAGACGCAGATTTTTTCCCTTTTTCACGTGGCTGAAATAGGTCTGCGTCTTACAATCGATGTACTGGGAAAAAAACAGCCAGGAGGCGCTGCTGGAGATGCCTGCCGGGTTTTCTGTGTACAGCAAAAATGTCTGAGATCACGGCCCCCCTCCTCCCCCTCGTGCAAAGATATATGCTGCAGATGCCGGCCGGGTCTTAGCATAACAGCATAGTTGCAATCACAGCCCCACTCCCCTCTGTGCAGAGAGATAATGGCCGCTCCCCCTCCATGAGGTGCAGAGAGTTCAGTGGAGATCCCACGGACAGGTGTATGTTTTCACAGCAGCCCCCCTCTGTGTGAGCTACACGTGCGGAAGGAGATCTGTGTGTGCATCTCTGTATCTGTGTGTGTATTTCTGTGTGTGTGTGTGTATGTATATCTGTGTGCGTGTGTGTCTATCTCTGTGTGTGTCTGTCTGTCTCTGTGTGTGTTTGTCTCTCTGTGTGTGTCTGTTTCTCTGTGTTGTGTGTGTGTGTGTGTGTGTGTGTGTGTGTGTGTGTGTGTGTGTGTGTGTGTGTGTGTGTGTGTATCTGTCTGTCTGTCTGTCTGTCTGTCTCTGTGTGTCCTTCCATTCTCTCCCTCTCCCCATCCTTCCTATCTCTCTCCCCTCTTCCCTTCCATCTCTCTCCCCCTTCCCTTCTATCTCTCTCCCCCCTTCCCTCCTATCTCTCTCCACCCTTCCCTCCTATCTCTATCCCCCTTCCCTCCTCTCCCCCTTCCCTCCTCTCCCCTTTCCCTCCTCTCCCCCCTTCCCTCCTCTCCCCCTTCCCTCCTATCCCTCTCCCCCTTCCCGCCTATCTCTGTCCCCACTTCCCTCCTCTCCCCCTTCCCTCCTCTCCCCACTTCCCTCCTATCCCCCTTCCCTCCTCTCCCCCCCTTCCCTCCTATCCCGCTTGCGTGTGCGTGTGTGTATATAATATAACACCTTATGCAGAAATATGTTTTATCTTTGTAAGGATTGAATATCCCTTTCTGTTCTATGTTGTATTGTAATAGGTGCAATTGGAATGCTATAGAAATTCCTATCTTTGTAATGGATGTACAGACACAATTTATGTGATGGCTAAAGCAATCTGATATTTTTTTATGTAATTACATTTTCCAGCTTAGCTACTGTAGAAGCTAGTTAGTAAAGATAAATAACATGGTTGAAATAATGTAATTGTGATTTCCCTTTTTTGTATAACATATGCAATGTACATATTAATTATATCCGGTGATTTAAAGATTGCTTAAATGAAACACTTCGCTCACTAACTTCAATATACTTTTTAGACTGATTTAATTGAAAGGATAAATTGTCAGGTATTGTTCATAAATGAATAATGATTGGCAAATATCTGTTTCTATAAAAACTGTTCCTTTGTGCCCAGAGTGATCTTTGTACGGCAAATACCATGGCAGTGATAAGGATGTTAGTCATAATTATTAGGCACAGTATGGTGGTGAGCTCTGAGGCAGTGTGAAATCCTGATGTCTTGATCTGGAGGAACTGAACTGAGCCAGAAGCATTGCCATAGTGCAATGTCTTTGTGTCACAGAACTGGTTCGAAGTAGGTGTAGTGCTTGAATATGCAAGAAAAAGCACAGTATATATGGACAAAACAGAAGTGAAGGTACAGTAAAGCAGGCTCATGTCAAGGAAAGCTAAAGATAAGCACATTGTCACGCAGGCCTGAATCACACCCCTGAAGAAGTGTGGCGGTGATCATCTCTGTAACGCTTGTGCTCCCTCGCACAAGCCAAAATGGGGAAGGGGACCCGGTAGCGAGGTGGGGAAGCCTCAGGAGATACGAGGTAAGAGAAAGTTGCCGCACAGTTGGGGAGTGGTGCACATCATCACGTGACAGAAGAAGAGAGCAAAAACAGTGCACTGCCAGGGAGTGAGGTGTTGAAAAAAATAAAATTCTATTTATTCAGCAACTCAGTAACATCACCCCAGAGGGTGAGACAAAAGCTCCTACGCATTTTGGACTGTAGGGGTCCTTTATCAAGGAGTATGGGAACTAGAGGAAGGGGACCCCTTTATATATACCCTATAACTAGCAAATCACCAATCAAATATTACAAAAATGGGACCAAAACCTGCTGCGTGCCGGTCTGACGAAGTGGGTTATGTTACTGGGTGTTGCTGAATAAATAGAATTTTATATTCCTACCACCTGGCTCTCTGGCAGTGCACTGTTTTTGCTCTCTTCTTCTTTCTCTGGACTATTCTCTGCAGATTTCACGCCATTTGGACGGACCATGCAGGATATTTGAGGACAGATGTAGTGGGTAATATTTATTTCATTATTGAATTTGTGATTTTTATGGATGAGTACCGTTACTAGCACTGCTATGTCTCCAATGAGGTGAGACTAGGGTGCTTACTGGCATCCGTGTTTGTTACCTTCAGGATACAGGTGTTTGGTGACTCACATTTCACATCTCATCGTTATACCCACTCCGTTATTCACTCTGTCCGTTAGTCCGGATTAATCTTTATGAACATTTATGTCTGAAATTCCACCAGCTTTGGAGCACCCATTTCGCCATATACCCACATCATCACGTGAGCAAGCCGCACACGAGAGAAGCGCGGCGCGTCCGGCGGAGTGAAACCAGGTTCCATGGCACAGCTGAGCCAGTTGCACATGCTCTGGGGTGCGCGGGGGTGTGAGATGCTATAGGTAAGAAGGTAAGGTAGAGCAGAGTCAAGAGCACAAGGTTACAATGGTTGGTTTCTTCCGGGAGGACATCCAGCCTCCATAAAGGCATAGTGCCAGTAACTGAAGAGAAGAGCAATACTAAATTCAAAGTAAGGTTTCTTTAGTTAAATGCTTTGGCCAAAGTATTGTAAGCCTGCTACCACATCAAGGTAAACCCTAATCAGCAGGTCCTACACTACCTGCGACAGTAAACTAATCTTAGTAATAGAAAGAGGAAAGTCCCAGTCTTCCAGAAAGCTCAAAGGAGGGCAAGTATAGGTCCAGAGGATGGCTCATGAACAAGGAAGGCTCAGCAACAGGCTAGGGACCACAACAGGCTAGCCACAGGACAAGGGAAGGCTCACGATCAAGGAAGGCTCAGTAACTTGAACCCAAGGTGTTCAGGAACACAGGGAAACATATACAATGCTCATGTAGGTGCTGGAAGTCACTGGCTGCTAGTTAAGCCCTTGAACAGGTGCAGCCAATATACCAGGCTGCCAGTAACCGAAATGTCCACAGCTGCCAGGTAAGGGTGGGTTCCAGCCAACACCTGGACAGGAACCTTTACAAAAAGCTCCTGTCTGGAATGAAATGTGCGTCGGGTTCTAGTGACGTCATCCATGACATCACGAATGTGACTCACACATGGGGCAGAGAGACAGGGTCATTCTAATGCCGAACACTTCCCCATATCTCCGTATCAAAAATAACTGGAAAAAATGGGAAAACTATTCTACATTAATATGAGCTAGGAATTACTGAAGCTACTGGAGTGAAAGTTGAGTTACAACTAAGTTACATATTAGTATTGCAACTATGTTTAAAACAATCAGGGAGCTATCTGAACTCTCATTGTGAGATAATTGGTAGTCAACACTTAATGTAAATAGAAAGTTTCTTTAACCCAGCATTCTGTTAGATCCTAATAATACGGTGTAGCTCACAATACTATTCTATTGATTGGGAGTATCCTCACTCTCTGATCTTGTCACTTTTTTTGTTTTGTGTTACACTTGAATCACTCTGTTTTAATTTAACCCAAGTTTGGTCTTTCATTGCACTGAACAATTAAGACAGAATTGAAAAATGTGTATAATAATCAATGGTTAATTATGAGAGATTTAGGGGCATAAACTTCGATAACTAACTCATCAAGGGTTTTGAGCAATTCCAGAATGATTTGGCAAGTTTGCTATTCAGAAATCTCAGATGACCTGCCAAACTCGTTCGGGAGGTGCTCCATGTTTTTTTTAGGTTGCCCAATGGTTGCCCATTGACTGCCTTAGTGGCAAATCATGCAGGAACTCATATTATATGAGTCTGGTGTACCACTGTTCCAATTAATGGGTAGAGGATGGGGGTAGTTCCCCTTGGTGAGGGTGGTTAGGCGTCCCAGGTGGGTAGCGGGGGAGGGTGGTTACCCCTTAATTACTATAGAGGTTACTAATAACTGCTAAGGTGATTAATGGGTTAGTGGCCATTAGTTTGTTTTTTGATTGTACTGTTGCTGCCCACGGAGGACATGGACATGGGGGAAGGTGTTGAGGATGGCCTTCATCCTGGCAGGCTAAGTAGAGCTTTTAGTTACTTTATGGTGCCTGGATAATATTTTATTTTAATGGGCAAATGAGCTATTATCCAGATCTGGACACTAGTAATTTTGCCCATTATTGTACTGCATGTTTTGAGGGGATTGTTGGGGGTGGAGGAGGTAGGTAGTAGGGTTGTTATTTTAATGTTTCTTGGGTGTAGAGGGATTGGGTGAAGGGGCTAGTTGCCCAAAGAGTAGTTAGGCCTCTTGGGTGGGTAGCAGGAGTGTTCAACTCCTTCATTACCATAGCGGTTACGTAGTGAAGGGGTTAACACCTCCTGCAACCTTTCCGACACAGGAGCAGAGGGTCTCTGGAGCAGAACCACATTGATTTCAGCCCCGGAGACCCAATGCTTACTGAGTTATTGGCCCTGGTATGGGGTGCCGGTATCACCCTGCAATGTTTAAATCTCAAATGTCACATGACTGAGACATTTAAACACATAGGAAATACGGGCAACCCATACCAGGGCCTTTAACTTGGGAAGCAGGGGGTCGCCGGGGCTGAAATTAATTTGTTTCTGCTCCTGGAGATCCACTAAAATGTTAATTAAAACATTGCAACCACCTTTGACATCTCTGCAGGAAGATGTGGCTCTCTTGGTGCAGCTCTCTCTGCAGCTCTTACAGACTGGGGCCAGATCGTACAAGGGAAATCTTTGAGAGAGGCAGAGATCATATCGCTGCTGTCCCAAACGGTATTGGCATTTTCCAACCTCATGGTTTGAGACTTGTGGAAATGGTTTCAGATTTTTTTTCTGAATACCGTGATAACACAAATGTTAGTAAGTTCACGCTCAGTTAATTTTTAAAATTATTTTTAAGATGAATTTGGGATTTAATAAAGATTAATTATTTTTGTGTAAATAGGAGGTTCTTGTTCGAGTGCACTACATAGGGATGTGTTCTCTTTGTGTATATGCTTAATTACTGAGTCACACAACCCATTTGTAATTATATTTTGTATTGAATTGAGTGCTACAGGGCACCCTTCTACGTTTTGAGGCCAGAATCAGGAAATCTGTCTTCAATACTGTATTCAAACAAGCAGAGGAGGGTTAGCCAACTGGTCAAATAAATCAGAAAAGCTCTGACAGCCAGGCTTGATACAATGGGAACAAATCCCATTGATTTGGCAACTAGAAGGAGGAAGTAGTAAGCTTCAGTAGTGCAACCGGGGGGGGGGGAAGGTATGCAAGAGTGGATTTGCACCACCCAAGAGTTGATATCTTGCTTAGAGGCCTGTGCTCTTCCCCACAGCAATGAAACTGATTGCTTCTGAGGAGAGAGGGGCCTCTGTAGGAGAGCAGCCCTCCTCATTAATGTTTTGGTGCCATGTGATGCTACATTGTCATGACGACACGTCGTCACATGATGAAACTTTGCCATAACAATGCGCCATCACATGAGGCAGCAACATCATGATGATGCAGTGTCACATGATGTAGCGATGCCGATCTTGAGAGCAGGTAAAAACTGCACCCCCAATCAGAACTTCTGATTATGCCCCTGGTCAGCTTATACAAGAGGCTAAGTGGAAACAGGTGTGAGCAGCAGCAGGTCTAGCAAGAGCTGAAAAATACAGTAGAGGCAACTCTTATTCGAACAAAAACCAGTGGAAAAATATAGTGAGACAACAGAGCTACTGAGCAGATGGTTTAGCTCACTACTACTACTACTAATGTGTATTTAAAACCAGAGACAGAACATAAAACACAGACAGAGCTCAGTGCACATCCAGTGAAACTCATATACGGTACAGTGCCTAAATATATATGTATAAATATTTATTAAATAAAATGGTCTTTTAGTTTAACATTTTTGGCCAAAATAGTTGTAAGCCCCTGAGCCACTGCACGGCAGACCACATTCTTCAGGGGTCCCTAACACTAATATAAATTCTTAATAACCTGTATAATACCAGGAAGAATGATTTATAATAAATCTGTCAATATTAGTTGCAAAAGTTCTAAGTCTGATTGAAGCTTTTAATAACCTGTACATTACCAGGAAAAGCACTCTATATTAGATTTATCACAACCATACTGAAAGTAAGCAAGTTCCCCTGAGTGGGAGATGCTATGGAGTGAGCTTTTAACCATTTGAATGTGGGAGGGGGTAAGCTTCAATTAGGTAGGAGGTTGCCACCCTCCAATCAGCTAAGAATAGCTGAACAAGAATTGTAAAACATACTGGACACCTAACAAGCTCCTATTTAACCCCCAAAATAACACATATTAGTGTTAGGTACCCCTGAAAATGTGGTCTGCCGTGCAGTGGCTCAGGGGCTTACAACAATTTTGGCCAAAAATGTTAAACTAAAAGACCATTTTATTTAATAGATATTTATACATATATATTTAGGCACTGTACCGTATATGAGTTTCACTGGATGTGCACTGAGCTCTGTCTGTGTTTTATGTTCTGTCTCTGGTTTTAAATATATTTTTACATGCTCAGTGGCACTCCTCTGTGACACTCATATGCTTATATATATGTTGTGGTTATTTTGGGGGTTAAATAGGAGCTTGTTAGGTGTCCAGTATGTTTTACTACAGATGTGTCAAGGTTATTGGTTCAGATCCCTCTTGGCACGACAGAGCTCCTCACGACCTGGATTGTCCCGGGCCCGGTGTCTGCCAGCTGGCACTGAAAGTGGGGCCTGACCTCTGGCCAGGCCTGGCTGCTGGTCCTATCGTGAGGCCTCTTTTTTCTCTGTCCAATTCGGAGCTTCCAACGCCGGCGCGCGATGGGCCACTGTGATGTCAGCGCGCCGGAAGTAAGCTTGGCTCAGCTTCCGGCATGCGGCATCAGAGGGAGGCCATGTGTGCGCGCCAGCGTTGCAAGCACGTGGTCTATAGTATATGCACTCATGCCAGAAGAACACGAACAATGACAACTGTGTTGTATTTGTCCCCCCACTTCTTGGCTGCCTATTGTATTTAGTCTGAAGAGTGCAATTGACTTAAACACTTAGTCAAAGCAGCGCATTGACAAATGGAGTTTTGACACTTTGCACTATATTTTTAAAAAGCCCTTTACAGTCTTTTAAACTTCTTGTGATTCTAAACCATGTTTATACTGTATGACTGTCTCCTTGTTAAGTAATATTCTGAATTTACAGTACAAATGCATATTTCACCTGAAAATACTAAGAAACATTTTTTTTTGTGTTATTTTTGGAATAAATGTTTTTTTTTTATCCTTTCCCATTTTTAGCTTCTATAGTTTTGCATGCAGAGCATGTTAAAAGGCTTTATTAAACACTTTGATATGTTATTACTTATGTTTTACAGTTGGTTGATTCGAAGCAGTGTTTTATTAACAGTATGAATCGACAGTGACATCTCTGTATGCGTAAACCAACAACCAATAATATGTTTGTTGTTTACAACAAAAAGGTTAATGAGACATTGACATTTAAAATATCCTTTAAATGCTGCTGGATGTGCATAAGTCCTTTTTACTTTAGCTAATCATGTAAATGTAATTTGAGGCCACATGTCCTTCTGGCAGTAATTAGCGACAGTAAACAAAGAAAAAAACATCAGGTTTAGACTGGATAAATTCATTAATTTCACAATTGCCCTTAGATGTGACAAATAAGTCAAAATGAATGTAAGCATAAATAAAGTACAGGGAACAAACTACATATGTAGCCAGACATAGCTGTGGGGGGTCTGATCTCCGCAGCAGAACTGTGGTCCTATCTCTGGAGCCGCAGTTTTAAGCTTCTTCATCCATGGCTCCAGAGATTTTTGTTACATCTGTATACACCTCTGCTATGGCATAAATAAATAGAATAAGATGCAAATAACTTAAGTAGGAAGTGAGAGGAAGAATATGGGTGCCATTTATCAAGACAGATATTGCAAAACATTATTTTTTTGTGTTCATTTAATTTTTGGAATTATTATACATACTGTATATATATATGTAAAAATGTTGGATGCACAACATTATCAAAATAAGTAATTAAATACAGATAATTAAATGCTGCCTCAGAATGCCTAACCGCACACTAAGGTTAACATATATATAACAAACAAAATGAATAACGGGCGCAGATAAAAATATCAGTAAATAATAAAATAATACACAATGTGTCATGGAAGGTGTTCGGAGTAATAACCAAGTCCCAATTTTCTTGATCCTAAAGAGAATGGAAAAAGGGCCACAATAGTGAAGTATTAAACGGCAACTTTATATAGAAATGGCAAATTGGCTACTTACAACATAGCTGATAAAACCAGGCAGTAAAGGTGTGTCACCTCACAGGCAATCAGTGTACAGATCAGCTGGCTCCCTCTCTGCTTGGAATCCTCTGTGCCTGACGTTCCTTACACTAGCACTTCCACTACACTAGTTCCTTACACTAGCACTTCCTAGCACTGCAGACAGGCGGGGTGCTGACAGACACAGACCGCGATATGCGGTCTGTAGGGAGCGGGAGCCGGAGCAGGAGGTGGGCGGGAGTGGGAGGTTTGAGCGGGAGGGGGGGCATGGCTTGAGCGGAGGGACCCGCTACTCTCCCCCCCCTCCCTCCCTCCACGGGCTTGGGCTGGCACTCATACACACACGCAGACACACACACACACACTCAGGCACACACAGACACATACACAGACAGAGGCAGGCACTCACGCACTCAGACACACACATACACACACACGCAGGCACTCATACACATACACACACACACACACACACAGGCAGGCACTCACGCACTCAGGCACACACATATACAAACACAGATAGGCACTCAGACACACACATACACACACATAGACAGGCACTCATGCTGCTTTCCCCCCACACTCCTCCCCGCTCCCCGAAGCCTCTCCTCCTCCCGAAGCCTCCCCTCCTCATTGGCTCACAGCCACACCACGTGATGCGTCAACGCTAGGGATCACCATGCTCTTGTATCCCGTAGCGGCTGACGCGTCACAGCGTCTAGTGAGCTGTGCAGCCAGGGGGGACCGGGACCGGCTCGGGAGGATTCCCATGCTGGTGGGGAACTCGTGTGTGGCCGCCCGCGCCGCTGGGCGCACCGGGTCCCAGGCCTAACTCCTGCAGTGCTGTTTTGCTCTGCTCGGTCAGGTGCTGCTTCAGCAGTGTGGTTACCTCTCCATTGCTGGAATTCCCCGTCTGACTGCCAAGATCACGTGGCTATGATGTAAGATGCTAAAGTCCACAGCTGTAACTGCGTGTTTGTAATACACGGACTATTGAACTCTCTAATGTTTTCTGGAGCCAAACACTTGATCCGTAAATAGATACTGCACCGACACACTTTATTCGAGCAAATACCCAGTATGTACCTGGCAGATACCTGGAATGCGCCGCTCCTCACCTCTGACAAGCCCCGTTGCGTTTGCCTTCCCAGCCTGGGTTCATGCCTGGCTGACGGGCGGCTGATCTGTTAAATGATAATGATTAGGATTTAATAGGCTGCAATGCTTTGCGTGTCTACCAGATGGCATAAATTCATGAATTGTAATGCAGTATATACATATATATATACTGTGCAGTATTGCAGCCAGCGGGAATAAAATGCTTCAATCCCTGCCTGGAAAATACCTCAATGCACTCGGGCAGAAAACAGTCACAAACCTCAATACACCCGGGTATACCCGAATTCGTGGGACTAGCTGAGCTCGAATAAATTGTGTCGCCAGTGTATAGCATATAAAAGTATTAAGATAAATGCACAATAGCTCTACGCGTTTCATTCCTAGCATGGGAGCTTCATCAGGACAAATAAAATATTTTATGTGCACTCAAGTTAAATACACATCTAGTCACATCGCCATTGGCTAATTGAGAACAAGCGCACCTGAAAATTCAGGTTTGTTATAATGCTCAATCAACCAAACAAGGTGACTTCAAAACTGCATGAAGACACACAAACAAACACAATTTAGACAAGGTACTAAAAAAGCCTAACAATTTTAATATACAGTATGTATAATGTTATTATACAATACAATAAAATTAATAAGAAAATATATATTTCCAAATAAAATATAAAGGCTAAAGGCATCTTTAAAATATATAAATAAATCAGAAAAGAAAATGCAACGTAATCATAGAAAGACCAGCTACAGTATAACAACTCATAATCATATGGGAATTATCTGTAACTAGTAAAAATAAGGAATATACAAACTAGTTGAAATTGATCAGTGGGGAGAAAGCTGATTCACACTATTCATTTAGAAATGCACCCAAGTCGATTTCAGTATTTAATCCAAAAGGGACTAGGGTTTTCATAGTGTGTACCCACTTTGATTCTAATCTTGAGATTTCATTAATTGTATCTCCTCCTCTCCAGTTTGGAGCAAGTTTTTCAATTCCTATACATAACAGTTCCATAGGATTTTGGTCATGACATTCTTTAAAGTGTTTGGAAAGACTATGCTGGAGAAGTCCTTTTTGTATATTGGTGATATGCTCAGCAAAAGTTTTCATTTTCTAGTTGTTCTACCAATATATTTGTTGCAAGGACACTGGCTTAAATACACTACATTACTTGTATCACAACTAATAAAGCTCTTTATAGGGAATTTACCTTTTGTTGTAGTAGATGAAAAACTTTTGACCTGTTTGTTATCATGTGGGTTCATTTGACACATTTTGCATCTTAAACATTTATGAACCCCTTTCACTTCTAAAAAAAAAAAGTATATGTGCCTGTGGTGTTTTTATGATTTTTAAGCCAACTAGGGGATACTTTGCGTTTTAAATTTTCTGCCTTAGTGAAAATAATTTGCAGCCTGGAAGGCAAATGAATATGGGGTGTTTCAAAACCAAGTGTCAATGTTTTTTAAGCACCTTCCACATTTTAGGTGCTAAGGCATACTGTATACTGTGTTTTGAATGGAACACAGATTGTTCCATATTTAGATTTAAAGTCCACAGCACTTTCAGGTTTTTTGTACGTTAATAGTTATTGTTTATAAGATTATTAGCTTTTTTTAAAAGCTCCATTAACAATAGTACTGCTGTAATTTTTAGCTTTAAAATTTTCCATAATTGCCACAGCCTGTTCTTCAAATATATTCGTATCACTGCAGTTACATCTCATTCTTCTTAACTCACTGTAAGGTATATTTTCCAACCATTTAGGAAAATGGTTGCTATCTGCTTCAATATAATTGCAGCATCTTACCTGCTTGTGGAAGGTCTTTGTACAGATACCACCATTCTCAATGTAAATCAACAGATCCAGAAATTCTAAACGTGATTGACTACATTTGTGAGTAAATTTTAAATAAAAATTATTATTTAAATAATTAATAAACAATAATAAAGTGCTGTGATCACCCTCCCAGATAAAAAATACGTCATCTATATAACATTTCCAGAGCACCAAGTTTGCGCCGATCTCATGCTGGGACCAGATGTATAGGTCTTCCCATAATCCCATAAAGAGATTAGCATAGCTCGGTGCAAACTTGGTCCCATTGCTGTTCCCTTTATATGCAAGTAGATTTGATTACTAAACCAAAAAAAGTGAGTTAGTGTGAACATAACAGTACTAATCAAGAAATCTATCTCTGCAGATGTGAAGGTACCTTCTTATATAAAGTACCACATAACCAGTTAACCTATATATCTTTGGATATAATAATGATATATTAATATATTAGTATGTTGTTCCATATGTTCATATATTAGTTGCATACTTTGTTTGCATATATAATTCTAATTGGAATATGTCTTACCTGAGGATGAATTGATTATCTAGTGCCTCCTGCAGAAAAAAAGACACTTTTCTGTTCTGTAAAAAATTAGTAATCATCTCTGATTTCTTAAAAAAATAAGTGTGAATAAAACAGGCGCCTGGCGGGAATCAACCATAGGCCTCCAGACCCTGTGTGCACCCCTTTGCTGGGCCACTGTGGTGCCTGCAGACACCCGTCAGGACCATAGGGGACTCCCGTGGGCCTGGGGTATTAACCCTGTATGTAAAAGAATAAACCATGTATTTATGGGGGACCCCAGGGGGTGGGTGGGTTATGTATTGTTTATTAAATATAGTTATGATTATTGTGGTTAGCAGGGATGGGGAAGGGGGTATTGTCCCCTTGCCAGGGTGGGTAGACCTCCCGAGTGGGTAGTGGGTGAGGGTGGGTTAACCCCTTAATGACTATAGCGGTTAATAACCCCTAAGGTGATTAAAGGGTTAGGGGACATTACATTGGCTCTTTTTATTCTTGTTTATATTTTGCAGCATCGGAGGGGACATGGACGGTGATGAAGATGAGGATGGCCTTCATCGTGCCAGCCGGACAAGGGTGAGTGCATTATGTATTTATTGTATTTATTGTGCTTTATGTATTTGAAATGGGCAAATCCACTATTATCCATATGTGGATAATAGTAATTTTACCCATTACTATACTGTATGTGTTAGGGGGTGGGGGGGGGTATTTATTTATAAGTATTTATGTATTTTTTAATTATTTTGGGGGGGCACAGAATTTGTACTGCAGGCCCGCGGGGAAAAAATGAGGGCCACCGCCAGACTATAGTATCATTGCTGTGCATACATGTACTGTATGTTACTGGGGTATAGGGGTTGTTGGTGTAAAAAAAAATATATATATATAATATATATATTTGTTTGAATGAATGGGAGGGTCTAGAACGGGTTACCTAGCAACCTGTCTGCTATTTAAAGCCTCAATGGCTAGATAGAGGTATCCTTTGATAAAGTTACTCTAAGTGACGAAACGCATCAGGACGTAAGCAGCGTCATTGCGTCATCATTGGGGGACGGTGTATCATGGCCGGATCCCCTCTCTAGTGCTGCAGGAGGCTAACAGCACTGTATACTCATTGGAGTTAGATGCTTATGCTGGGACTGTTTATGCTGTGGACCCAGGTTCTTCCCTGAGCTGTTTGAGGACACTATTCCTTGCTGCCGACGGCATACCAACCCGATGTGACGGTGTTCACACATGCCTGAATATATGTTTTCCTTGTGAGTGAGCCTGTTTTCTCGAATCCCCTTTCCCTTGTCAATAAATGCATAGATTTTAGGCTATGAGCCATGCGCTTTCTGTTCTTTTTGTTGCAGATTCCGTTTTGGATAGGTTCATCCTTTTGAAAGCAGCCCCCAAATCCCAACTTGGATTTATATTCTATTAAGTGGATCTTCAAAGGGACTGTTTTTTATATTTAATTTTAATCTTTTGTTATTTTTATATATTATTTTGCTTTTTGTGTTGATTTTTTTATGTTAGCTTAATTGTGGTGTGCAGGTTATGTGAATTTTCATTTGTATTATTCATTATATTTTATATATATATATAATATATTGTGGGGCTGGAGTGTGTCGGTTTTTTATTGTGGGTAGCGGAGGTGGGTGAAGTGGATGTTTAGGGCTTGTGGGAGGGGTTAACCTCTGCATGACCGTAGCTGTATTAACCGCTAAGTTAATGAAGGGGTTAAGTCCACCCGCAACCCCCACGCAAGCCCTAAACACCCACCAAGGGCCAAATACCCCCTTCACCCACCCCCGCTACCCACAATAAACCTGGCATGGGCTAAGGTAATTAAGTGGGCTGTAAATGCATTTTTCCTGCCTCAGATGCATGCCGGGGGTCTCTGGTGCTGGTATTAATGGGTATCAGCTCCGGACACCCCCGACATCAATCCCAGTCAGGAAAAAAGCCTGATTTTTTCTAAGTGTCGTCCTTGCCGATGCTTCTCCCCCACCAACTTGCCAACTTGAGTTGCCGTGACGGATTTGCATGAAAATCTCCATTTTAGAGCGGCGAGTAGCGGGGAAACGCTGCTCGGGGCTACTAGAATTGAGCGGGTTTGAAAACAAGGCTAATAGCAGCGAAAAGTGCTATTTTGCCGCACCCCTGCCAAAAAACAAAAACCCGCCAAGAAACATGGCGCTTTTTTAGTTTTTCGCCAACTTCTCGGGGCTTACTGAATCATAGTACAGTAGGCATTTTTGGCGATAAACGGGTTAAAAGTGACTTTTCGCCGCTTACTTCATGACTCCCTTACATTGATTCATCTTCAAAAGAAATGCCACCTTTTTCTCTGCATGCAGTTATAATCTCTTCTTTAGTACTATCTGTGTAGCCTTAAGATGATATCTCATCTGCGATCGTCGGACCAAAAGCCCAATGGGCCCGATCAATTTCCAGTTCCCTCTCTTCGAGCTCAGGGCTGATTGTAGTTAGGAGCGTGTGTACAGTAGATAAGGCCTTATGGCCACAGCGGAGACTGATTCAGGGACATTCCTTATTCGCAGGTTTTGTCTCCTGTCCCTGTTCTCCTGGTTTTCGAGACAGTCCTACAGGTAATTTATTTCTTGCCCCATTTTTAAGATTTCATCATCAGCCGTGCTCTGTAACTGAAGTGCTTCATCCATTTTTGTTTCTAGCTCAGTTGTTCTGTGAGTGAGGGAATTGATCTCTGCTTTTAGCTCTTTAACTGCACCTTTTAAGTCCTCCTGAAATGACTGATGCATTTTATCACGTTTTAGAGAGCAGCTCCTCTAAGTATGATCGCTTTATTTCTTCTCCATCCAAGGCGTTTGCATCCGTCCTCCCAATATACATCTCACAATCGGATTGGCTGAAGTACCATGTGATGGCAGCCATGTTGTTTTTTGTGATGTCATGTTAAAGGGAAAGGAAGCACAGCCATTCTGATTGGCTGGCTTCACTCCCTTTACATGATGTCACCAAAAAAGAAAAAATAAGGCACATGTTTTCACAGCCAATCAGATGATGTGTGAACCATTTGCACTTAAATGTGACGTCACAGGCCGATAAAAGCCTGTGCAGCACAGCCTCATTTGACAGCAAGAAGCCAAGGAGGGTTTACAATGCGTTCCAGATGAAGATGAAGAAGAATGAAGAAGTTACAGTTAACAGATGAAGAAAATAACTTTGGATTGTACCTGTGGTCCGTTGCTGTTTGGGATCGTGGATTGGTTCGAGAGCTTCAGGAGACTCCAGGAATCGGAGGGTGAAGACATCTAAAGGTAAGGGAAAAAATGAATGTATGTTATATTTCTTTTGCATGATTTATAATTGTATTTTTTTGGTATTGGATTTCTTTTAATGCCCATTCATTGCCACTTTATTTATGTATGTCTCTTTATACATACATACAGGAACAAACAATGGTTGCTTTGCCAAATGCTTGTTTTAATGTATTTTAAATGTATTTTGATACTTTGTTTTTTCTGTTTTAGTCTATTTATTTTGTGATTTGATTTTGTATGCTGGCATTTTTGGTGGTGTTTTCAATGGATTATTTCAGGGTGGAATTTGGTGTTTGCTTTTTAATAGTGGAATATTTTTGGCATTTTGATTTTGACTAATGGTGTTTACTTGGAGCTTTCATTTATTTATTGTAGTTTTGGTGTTTTTAATTGTTAATTCTGGTGTTTAATTGGTATTTGCTTAATTGAATGGTGGTAATGTTTTTGTGTTTACTTGCTTATTGTTTTTTATTTGGTGATTGATTGGATATTGTTTGGGGTTGTTTTTTTTTGTTTTATTTTTTAAGATTGACAATTGACTGGCATAGTATTAAGTCATGCCCAAATTATATGGGCATGATATACCCACTGAGCTAATCAATTGTTTTAATTGTCTCTTCTAACACCTCCTCCATCAATCTCTGTTTGGGGGTAACCCAGGCTCTGTCCTGGGACCTCTTCTCTTTTCTCTGTACACACTCTATGTGGCCTAATCACATCTCTTGGGTTTAAATATCACCTCTATGCTGATGACACTCAAATTTACTTTTCAACCCCTGACCTTACACCTGCTGTGCAGACAAAAGTTTCTGAATATCTCACTGCAATATCATCCTGGATGGCCCTACGCAAACTTAAACTTAACATGGCAAAAACAGAGCTCCTCATACTTCCTCCCAAACTTGGCCCCACTACCCCTTCCACATTACTGTTGGAAGTACTATCATTTACCCAGTAACCCAAGCACGCTGCCTAGGAGTCACACTCGACTCCTTCCTCACATTCTCCTCTCTCATTCAAAAAGTTTCTAAAACCTGTTGCTTTTTCCTCCACAGTATTACAAAGATACGCCCTTTCCTCTGTTGCTCAACTGCTAAAACTCTGACTCAGACTCTCATTCTCTCTCATCTCGATTACTGTAACCTCCTGTGTCTCCCTACAATCTATCCTAAGCGCTGCTGCCAGAATCACTCTACTCTTTCCTAAATCTGTCTCCGCGTCTCCCCTGCTCAAATCATTCTCCACGCTTCCTATTAAATCCCTTATCACACACTGAATTCTCCTCCTCACTTTTAAAGCTCTACACTCTTCTGCTCCTCCTTGCATCTCAGCCCTAATTTCTCGCTGTACACCATCCTGACTTAGATATATAATGTGCAAGGAAGGGGGAGTGGACTGGACGCGGTTCTAAAGTGATAGGGAATATCAATTTATTTATAATAAAATACAAAGTGAATAAACTTCAAATGTGTAATGAACCAATATCCTTCACCAACCCATAGTGAAGAATGATAATAAAAATATATACAATGTGAAGTAAAGCTGCTCGACACCCTCAGATGGGACTGTTCTGTGTCCCAATGGTAACAATTTATTTTCTTCTATACGAGGAGGAGCGCTGAATATGTTCAGTGGTGTATAAAGTATAAGAAAAGAACAAAAATAGTGCAGATGGTAGATGCTAATAATGAATAAGTCTTTATGCTCTAATAAGGTTGCACTCACAAAACTTCCTGATGTTAAAGATATGTCAGAGATTCTTCTCTCTCTGACTGGTGCCCTTTTGTAGATGGATGGTGTAAATCACTGGATACCACTCAGTGTATATAGTTTGTGGTCATCGATATGCTATAGGAGAGAAATGCCACAATAGTGCATACTCTTTCACCAAATGTATTAAATAAGTACAGGATAAGAGTAACACACTCACATTTTCCAATATAAAACTGAAAGGCTGAGATGCGAGTGAGACGCATAGCAGCATCTATGGCAAAGTCCTCCATCCCGTCGGCGGTTCTCTCCAATGAATGTTTTATATTGGATAATGTGAGTGTGTTACTCTTATCCTGTACTTATTTAATACATTTGGTGAAAGAGTATGCACTATTGTGGTATTTCTCTCCTATAGCATATCGATGACCACGAACTATATACACTGAGGGGTATCCAGTGATTTACACCATCCATCTACAATAGGGCTCCAGTCAGAGAGAAGAATCTCTGACATATGTTTAACATCAGGAAGTTTTGTGAGTGCAACCTTATTAGAGCATAAAGACTGATTCATTATTAGCATCAACCATCTGCACTATTTTTGTTCTTTTCTTATATTTTATATACGACTGGACATATTCAGCGCTCCTCGTATAAAAGAAAAGAAATTAGATATATAATGTCAGTTAAGCCATATCATATGACATTTGTGCGTCTTAGCTACAGTGAAGAAACTCCCAGGGATACTGATCAGATATCTAAACAAATGAATGCTTGTATACTAATACACTGTTTCAGCTACACATCTATGCTACATATCCCTGCTGTCACCACGTGCATTTCCAACTGTGTTTATTAGATCAATATGCTATCTTTCAGTTATTAGTCATATGATATGGCTTAACTGACATTATATATCTAAGTCTCGTGACCAAACAGGTGCACATTGGCTATACGGTTGAAATTAGCATTAGAGTGCAGATTCTGAGCATTCTAGAGACCTATCTGTCAGCAGTTGACTACTATCGGTACCACACTGTATTTCTACCTATTAGGGTCAAACAGGACTTAATATCCCTTAAAGGGAAAGTGTGGTATATGTCCGTTATTAGCTTTCTTTCATTTTTTGTTTTATATATACAGTATATATGTTTGTGTGTGTGTGTGTGTGTGTGTGTGTGTGTGTGTGTGTGTGTGTGTGTGTGTGTGTGTGTGTGTGTGTGTGTGTGTGTGTGTGTGTGTGTGTGTGTGTGTGTGTGTGTGTGTGTTCCCTTTGTTGTTTGCTTATACCTAATTAAAAGATTTTATATGGGTTACTGGAGTACCTATATGGGATACTATTATCCCACGGATTGAATATTTCCGGCCACTATACCAGATGCAATTATATGGTTAATATTGAATGCAGTCAGGTGTCTTTTTGGGTTGATCTTTCCAACCTTTTTCTGTACACTAGTATAGATATCACCTGATTGGAACTGACCCAAAAGATATCAGGAATATACTGTACTGTAAAAGGAAGTTACCCTCTGGTAGTTTCACAGTATCGGTTCTCCATTTTACTATTAGGCTGTTGAGAGGAGATCTGTCTGAAGAAAGGTAATCAGATCCCATATATACAGTAGGGTTTATGGGGTAGTATGAGATTGGAGAACTAAAAGATTTTAACCGACCACATGAAAAAATTCTCCAGATTAAGTAAATTATTATGAAACTCAAACTCTTTGATAAAGGGCGTCAGCCTGAAACGCGTCAGAGTGTTTACCACATGTTCCCCTTATGCCATGACCATTAAAGTTTAATGTTTTAATCCTCTTTTGCTGATGTTAGCCCCTTTACTTTATAGCTGTGCTCCGTCCTTATCCTTGGATACTTTGAAGGGTAATTACTGTAATATAGAGAAACCACCTTACCTCCTCTCTTTATCCCATTGAGTTCCAGAGAAGCCAGCAATGCTTAGCACTTAAAAGGTTAAGTATCCATTTCTAAAGAAGAAGTACTGGACAGAACTCTTCTTTTAAAATCAAGAAAGGTCTCAGTTTATGTTCAACTATGAAGTTTATAGATACTTTAATTTATACATGAATTTATATTGTTTTAATGTAAAGATGACTCAATATGAAGCATAATGCTAATTTGCTGAAAATGATAGCGTACAATGAACTCATCACTGACAAATTTGCACCAGTGCTTAATATTTATTTACACCCATTGGAGTTAAATATTAAAAGTTAATGCCTATTACTGTTTATTATAGGCTAAACTGTTAGAAATTTCAGGCAATATTGAAAATCCCTGCTCTCTGATTGGCACAAATTCAGGGCATTATTCATTCAGTAATGGTCTGGAGTTTCTGGCACATTGCCAAGTCTAGAGAAGAGTATGCTGGTGTACTGAAAAACAAAGAAACCCCTTAATGGTGCACTAGAGAAATGTAAAGATGATGTACTTAAAAATATAATTTAATTGACATAATATTAAAATTAAAGGCTGAAAAATATAAGCAATATAAAACACAGTGGTAAATAAAATTTCTGAAGAGGGTACACAGTCTAATTAGTGGGTTACATAGTTACATAGTAGTTACATAGTAGATGAGGTTGAAAAAAGACTTCCGTCCATTGAGTTCAACCTATGCTAAATTTAGACAACAGATACTTTATCCTATATCTATACTTATTGATCCAGAGGAAGGCAAACAAAAAACCCCATTAAGGGGAAAAATTAATTCCTTACTGACTCCAAGAATTGGCAATTGGATTAATACCTCGATCAACATCCTTCCCATGTATACTTATTTGGTATATCCCTGTATACCTTTCCCATCTAAAAAGATGTCCAACCTTTTTTTGAACAAATCTATTGTATCTGCCATCACAGTCTCAATGGGTAATGTGTTCCACATTTGAACTGCCCTTACTGTAAAGAACCCTTTCCTTTGTTGCTGGTGAAATTTCCTTTCCTCCAACCTTAAGGGATGGCCCCGAGTCCTTTGTACTGCCCATGGGATGAATAGTTCTTTTGAAAGCTCCTTGTATTGTCCCTGAATATATTTGTATATAGTTATCATATCCCCTCTTAGTCGCCTCTTTTCTAATGTAAATAAATCTAATTAGCTAGCCTCTCCTCATAAGTTAGAATGTCCATCCCCTTTATTAATTTGGTGGCTCTTCTTTGCACTCTCTCTAGTTCCATAACGTCCTTTCTTAGGATTGGTGCCCAAAATTGTACTCCATATTCAAGGTGTGGTCTTACTAATGCTTTGTAAAGGGGCATAATTATGTTTACTTCCCTTCCATCCATTGCCCGTTTGATGCAATATAAGATCTTGTTTGCCTTTGCAGCTACTGCATGACATTGGGCACTATTGCTAAGCCTGCTGTCTACAAGCACTCCTAAATCCTTCTCCATCAAGGCTTCCCCCAATATATCTCCATTTAATTTGTAAGTTGCCTGTTTATTAATGTATCCCAAATGCATAACCTTACATTTATCTGTATTAAACCTCATCTGCCATTTACCTGCCCACGTTTCCAGTCTCTCCAAGTCCTTGTGAAAAGAAATTACATCCTGCTCTGATTCTATTACCTTACACAATTTGGTATCTTCAGCAAAGATGGAGATTTTGCTCTCGATCCCAACCTCAAGGTCATTAATAAACAAGTTTAAAAGCAGGGGTCCCAGTACCGATCCCTGAGGTTCTCCACTCACGACTTTAGCCCAACCTGAAAAAGTTCCATTTATGACAACCCTCTGTTGTCTGTCCTTTAACCAGTTTTCAATCCAGGTGCATATATTATTACTGAGTCCTACTGTCTTTATTTTGTACACCAACCTCTTATGTGAAACCGTATCAAAAGCCTTTGCAAAATCTAAGTAGACCACATCAATGGCATTACCCTGGTCTAAATTCCTACTTACCTCCTCAAAGAAACAAATAAGGTTAGTTTGGCAAGATCTATCCTTCATAAATCCATGCTGACTATTACTAATAATTTTGTTTTCCATTAGTTATTCCTGAATATTATCCCGTATTAAAACTTCAAGTAGTTTCCCTAATATTGAAGTCAGGCTTACAGGTCTGTAATTTCCCGGTTGTGATCTAGCTCCCTTTTTAAATATATGCACCACATCTGCTTTACGCCAATCTTGTGGTACTGAGCCTGTGGAAATGGAGTCCTTGAATATTAAATATAATGGTTTTGCTATTACTAAGCTTAACTCCTTGAGAACTCTTGGTTGTATGCCATCGGGGCCAGGTGCCTTATTAACTTTAATTTTTTCAAGTCGCTTATGAACTTCTTCCGCAGTTAACCAATTGTTCATTAATATGGAGGTTGTGGCTTCCTCCTGCGGCACTACTATTGAACTTGATTCTTCCCTGGTAAACACAGAGGCAAAGAATTTGTTTAATACCTGAGCTTTTTCCTTATCTCCAATAATCTGCCTACCCATCTCAAACTGAAAGGGTCCTATATTTTCTTTTCTCGTTTTTTTTTTATTAAGGTACTTAAAGATTTTTTTAGGGTTGACCTTACTTTCTATTGCAATCCTTTTTTCATTATCCATTTTTGCTAATTTGATTGCCCTTTTGCAATTTTTGTTACATTTCTTATAATTCTGATACGATGTCTCTATCCCTTCTGACTTAAAGAATCTAAACGTCTTCCTCTTCTTGTCCATTTCCTCCCCTACCTGTTTATTTAGCCACATTGGTTTTGACTTATTTCTTTTATACTTATTACCCAAGGGTATAAGTGTGCTTTTCTAACAATGTTTTAAAGACTGCCCATTTATCTTCTACATTTTTTCCCTGCAAAAACATCATCCCATTGTATTACTACTAGATTAGACCTCAGTTTATTAAAATCTGCCTTTCCAAAATTGAAGGTCTTTGTTGAACCCAAGTAATCTGTTTTTTGATAATTTATTTCAAATGAGACCATGTTATGATCACTGTTACCCAAATGTTCCAGGACTTGAATATTTGTTATTACTTCTACAGTGTTTGATATGACCAAATCCAGAAGTGCCCCTCTTCTGGTTGGTTCCTCAATTATTTGGGCCATATAATTGTCTTTAAGCACCCCCCAAAAACCTGTTCCATTTTGTTGTAATGCTAATCTCATTGCCCCAGTCTATGTCAGGATAATTAAAATCCCCCATTATGCAAACATTACCCAGTTTTGATGCCTTCTCCATTTGCAAAAGTATTCTAGCTTCCTCAATCTCACAGATATTTGGTGGTTTATAGCATATTCCCACAAACATTTTCTTTATACTTTTACCTCCACTGCTAATTTCTATCCACAAAGTCTCTAAATTTTCATCATTCCCTTCATAGACATCATCCCTTATAATAGGTTTTAGATCCGGTTTAACATATAAACATACTCCACCTCCCCTTCTATTTGTTCGATCCTTCCGAAAAAGAGAATAACCCTCTAAATTAACTGTCCAGTCATGAGTTTCATCCCACCATGTTTCAGTAATGCCTATGATATTATAATGCTCCCTTGCAGCTATTAATTCAAGCTCCCCCATTTTATCTGTCAGGCTTCTTGCATTAGCAAGCATGCATTTCAGTTTTTTTTCAGCCTGTACTATTATCTTATCTGCTCCTTCCTTTCTGCGCCCACTTTGTTTAGTCTTTAGAAGTTTTCTAGTATTATCTGTATTTACTATGGGTGTCTCACTGCTTGTCAAACTTGCACTTGCCCCCATTCTACCTCCATACCACCTTGTATCCTCATCTATTCCATTTAGTTCATTATCTGTTTCATTCCCCTCCCCCCTCCATCCTAGTTTAAAATCTCCTCCAACCTTTTTAGCATTCTCCCCACTAGCACAGAAGATCCCTCTTCATTGAGGTGCAATCCGTCCCTAGAATATAGATGGCACCTCTCAGAAAAGGAGTCCCAGTGCTCTAAAAACCCAAACCCCTCCTTCCTGCACCAATTTCTTAGCCATGAATTAACCTCCCTGATCTCTGACTGTCTCCCTGCGGTAGCGCATGGCACTTGTAGTATTTCAGAAAATACTACCTTGGAGGTCCTTGCCTTAAGCTTTTGGCCTAGATCCCTGTACAGGCAGTCCTCGTTTTACAACGCTTCGCTTTACAACGAATGGCTTATCCAACGCTGTGCAATGCATACCTATATTCATTTTTACAACGCCAAAATGGCTTATCCAACGCTCGCACAACGCTTTGCAACTTTGTGTATGTGTGTATATATATACACATTCACATAAACAACGTTGCAAAGCGTCATAAGAGCGTATATATATAATTTTATACTATATAATATTATATTATACTATATAATATATTATTTATTATGTTATATTATATATATAATACAGTATATACACTATATAATTTATGTGTGTGCTGCATATCTTATTGCCTGCATAAAATATTTGGTGTATTTTAGTGTTAAAAATGCCTTCAGGAACGGAACCTTTCATTTAAACAGTGTTCCTATGGGAAAACGTGTTTCGCTTTACAACGTTTCGCTTTACAACGCCATTTTGAGTAACGCATTGTGTCGGATAACCGAGGACTGCCTGTAATCATTTTTTAGGACCCTCCATCTTTCTCTTACTTTGTCATTGGTACCAACGTGTACCAAGACCGCCGGGTGTGTTACAAATAAACCTTATATTCTCCGTCGCTCACTTACTATACTTAGGTCCGTAGACGCAGCATCTAAGGATATATATACCTGTTGGTGGTAGATTGCTATCGATGGAAAATAACATATATTATATAACAACCTTAGGATACAAAGTTGAAATGTCTGCTTTGTGTGTGTGTGTGTGTGTGTGTGTGTGTGTGTGTGTGTGTGTGTGTGTGTGTGTGTGTGTGTGTGTGTGTGTGTGTGTGTGTGTGTGTACTGAGGGGGGCTGCATTGTGTGTTTGTTAACAGAGTGGGGTGGCTGCATTGTGTGTTTATGTACAAAGGGGTACAGCATTTTGTGTTTTTATTTACATAGGGAGCGCTGCATTATGTGTTTGTGTGTACTGAGGGGGCCTGGAATGTGTTTTTGTGTGTATAGAGGGGGGATACATTGAGTGTTTGTGTGTATAGAGAGAGAGCTGCAGAGTGTGTGTATGCGTGTGTGTGTGTATAAAGAGGAGCTTTAGTGTATTTACAATTTCGTTTGAATAAATAAGTACAGTAAAAGCACAAGAAAATGTAGAATGTCATGCTGATAAAAATCAATATGACTGTCAGTCTATCTTTTAAATGAAAAATGTAAAAAAAAAAAAAAAGCTTTTATTTAGCTTATACTGTAATAGCTTTGCCTCAGGCCTTCAACTCTTCCATCCAGGGCATTATTAGCCAGTAATGCCCTGCTCTGAGGGGATTATTACTTTAGTGAATTATGGGCCCCTGTGTGCTTACTGAGACCACGTTAAGTGTTCTGTTTAAAATGTAGCATATCAACAGTCAAAGGTGTGTATTTATTTTCTGCATCGTGGTTATTTTGACTGATATTGTATTTCTGCAAATTACTTTCATGCCAGGTCACCAGAGTTCCTGATCAATGGTTGTTTAAATGTATTCTGGGACAGCTATTGTAATCTGCTAAGTTTACATGTCTGGTTTAAATATCTTTAGAGACATGAATATTGGCCTGTCTCAAACATGTTGATAGCCACAATGTAGTACTTTGAAAGTAAAAAAGAAACAGTATCTGTGATGTACTGTAAATAAGCAATCAAAATCAGGTACTTTATAAGAACATTTCCTGGTCAAGGCCAAAACTTTGACACAGTTATGGTGATTTGCTGCAATGAATTGCTTTGTGCAGAATATTTTCTTTTAAAGCATTGGTTGATAGAGATGTGAATAGAACAAAGTGGGAACGTGTAAACAGAACTTCACTTTTAAAATGCAACACTGTGATTCTATATGCTTTATAATTGAAAAATAAAGTAGGCTAAAATAAACACCTGTACAAGATGCCGCTCTCAAATAAAAGTCTCCTCCGTTCAAAAGCGTACAGTAATGGATAATGAAGCACCAACTCTCGAGGGTAAAGACAGAATAAAAAAACAATGTGGTGTATAGTACCGTAATTCTATTCTCATAATATAGAACAGTATTATTTGTTTATTCATTTTTTTTATCCCGGAGAGTTTGTGCTTCGTTGTCCACTAATGTTGGTACAGATGTGCAAATTATTCATTGACATTTGACTTCGCCATGAGTATTGTGTTTATTTGCATGCGCAAATATTCACGGCTTCGTTTAAAAAAGGGTAATTCACCTACCTTTGTTGGAATGTATGTAATACCAATGGCAGTCACTAGTCGCACATATGATTCACTCTGACATTTGATTCATCTTTTATTTTGAGAAAAAAAAACATATTTCTGGAATATCTAGGTGAATCAAATGTCAAGTCGAATACAAGGGTGGGAATTTAATGTCAGCTCAAAATGTATGTGTCAAGGGCGGCTATCGGCGGAGTTATTTTTACAACAGCTTGTGAATCAAATCTGGCTTAAAACACTGCAAATAATATGTTGATTGAATTTTTACCCATTCGTCAATCTCTATATATCATTTAGTTTCAAAATGTTTTAAACACTGTCCTCGACAGTCCTCCACCTCTGCTCAATTAGCTTAGCTTGACCTCACGTGTTGCCCTACGCGTTTCGTCCAAAAACTTCCTCAAGAGGAATAAAAGTGAAAAGGTACAGTGGAGGACTGTTGAGGACATTTGGACCCCTAAATACAGTGTCTTTCTGTGGATGGCCATCCCGAGGGTTTGCTGCAAGAAGGGCTTCTCCTGATTTTTTTCCCCACTCTGTGACCCAGGAGGTCCTATTGCCTACATTTGCTTATATACATGTAACTGTTTTCTGTTTTTACTACTCTATTTATATAAAGTTATATACATTATTCCTGTGTCCTTTCCTCTGTTTCCCTGGGAGTATCCTGCTCCTCCAGTGGATGATCTATTAGCTGAGTTAGTCACTCAGAACAACCGAAAAGCCTATATTACTCAAATAAAATGTGAGTAATATTATCATTTTTTTACTGTTGCAATTTATTTATTTTACTGTGTTACACTATTTTTGGTGTTTTTTTCCTTTTTTTTATTTTTCAGATACCCACCTGGATGAGAGAGTGCTTCTGACCCCTGTGCTGTGAGATCTCTGATGGACATGATAGTTTTCATGGTTTCAATCTTTTTTATTCCCCCCTGTATGTACTTCTTTGTCACACTTGATATATTTCTCCTCTGATTTTATATATATATGTCTTCTAAATTTATAATTGGAATCAATCCAAGCGTTAATTTTTCCTCCTATAAATACTCCCCCAAGAGCCCTACTAATCTATTCTCCTGACAAAGCAAGAACAGTGTTGCAAAACACGTAGAGCAGAGACTTTGAAGGCAGCTACCCAGGCTGTCAGCTATTTGCTGTAAAAGCTGCTATGCCTCCGAGCAAACCTCAGAGTACGCAAGCAGGGAAGCCCAGAAGTTACGTAATTCTGACATCATGAGGAGACAAGGACACCAGTGCAGCCGACATCTCCCAGACAACCTACTGTGTGGAGTGGGGCGTTGATCTGAGGAGGCCAGACAGATGCTGTGGGTACTCCCCTTTGGGGTAACACTTTACATGCTGTTCTAAAGCTTTCATTTGGTAATTGCATCCCTTGTTTCTTTTACACGTTGTAGCCAATTAAAAGTTGTTACACTATTAAGAGCTTCTGTATGCTCTTCTATCCCCTTGTTCTACAGTGTCTTTTCAGACTATAGAAGGTCTGGAAACACCTCTCTAAAGGAGATTGCACCAGTCCCTATTGTGGATTCATAGAGTCTAGATTGACAGTGTCACAGGTTTTTCCTACTCTATATTGACATGGCGCTTAAGCTAGAACGTTTTATCGCTTGTTTAGGATACTGCCTGTAGGGCTTATACATGTAGATATATTCAGCTGTGTAGTATACGCTTATCTGGCTGACATAGCCCTACAAGTTTGGTTGTTCTGTTTCTTGGCATTTGTGACATCCATGTATATATAAAGCTAGCAACCGAACGTGGCTTAGTTTAAAGCTGCAGTTCAAGCAATATCTTGCATGTGTGTATTATTTAATAAATCAGTTCTGTAGTAAGAAAAAATACTTTTAGCATTTTCTGTTTTAAAAAACAACAACTTTGAAAAAACAATTTTCTTGTATTCTATTTTAACAAGCATGTTTGTTCCTATAGCAACCATTTACACTCCCCAGATCTAAAGATGTCGCCAAACTTTGACGATCAATAGACGGAGAATGAATTGACCGGCAGCTATGCAGTTCTTTAGGTAAGTAGAGATTGCCCCCATGAAACTATTGAAGTAAAAAAAAAAAAAACTAAAAAAAAAAAAACTAAAAAAAAAAAAACGGGAGCTTGTACTGCAGGTTTAAACTGTTATTTCCATGGTTTCAACCACCTGGCACTCTGGTGCACCTTATGTGATGCACTGCATCAATACTTTATATTTTTGTGTTTTGTCAATCACATTACCATAACTCTGCAATTGCAAGATCTATAGGTGCTACCTTACAGTATATAAGAGTCTGTAAACTCAGGGCTAACATCTGATGGACTGAATCTTTTAAACACTGTGGGGCCTATGCATTAAGCGTTCATAAGCCACTTATCAAGCACTTATCGCCCAAAATGCCTACTGCTATTCAGTAAGCGGTGATAAGTGGGTGATAAAAGACTGAATCGCTCAAAAAAAATTGCTCATAAAAAAAAATCACAGAGGCAGCGGTGATAAGCCACTTAAATTCACATAGATGATGTTATGAGACTATGGGCCTATTCTAGTAGGTTTTATAAACAACTCATCAAGGTGTTTGAGCAGTTCTCTAACAATTTGGAAAGATTGCTATGCAGAAAGCCACGATGAGTTGCCAAACTATTACGTGGAGTGCATTTTCCTGATCATTCTCGCTCCTGGCCAAATACATCGAGCGGGAGCTGCCAAACAGCAAAATAGCACCATTTCAATAAAATCATGCTATTCTAGTAGCCTTGAATCTTATCAAGGCACTGAAATAGCGAGTTTATCAAAGATCTCATCTCGCCATCCGAGTGATTTGAGAGGGGGACTTAGAAAAAAATGCATTTTTCCTGCATCGGATTAAAGCCGGGAGTCTGCGGGGCTGATACACATTAATATCAGCTCAAGAGACCCCCAGCTTCAATCCTATGCAATAAAAATTACAGGTAGCTTCATTACCATAATGGCTAACCACTAAGGCAATGGAGGGGTTAACTACCCGTGCCCAGTTTACAGTGGTCGCAGGGTTGGTTGAAGGTGGTATTTGGTACATGGTGGGCGTTAGGCTTGCGGGAGGTTGCGGGAAGAGTTAACCCCTTCATTACCGCTACCCACCAGGTTGGTATAAACACCCACCATGGGCCAAATACCACCTTCACCCACCCCCACTACCCACAATAAGCATTAAAACACAATACCAGTCAATAGACCCATTCATTGCCAGTGTTTTAATTGTAATTACTATTTATATATATTTAAGTAATAATCCCTGAAGAACAGGGCATTACTGGCCAATAATGCCCTGGCTGGAAGAGTTGAAGGCCCAAGACGAAGCCGAGGGACTTTAACCCAGCCAGGGCATTATTGGCCAGTAATGTCCTGTTCTGATGTGATTATTACTATTATAGGCTAAATTAAGGCTTATTTATTTATTTTTATATAAAAAATATAGATACAGTACATTTGTAGTCATATTTAAGTAATAATCCCCAAAGAACAGTGGATTACTGGCCAATAAGGGGATTATTACTATTATAGGCTAATGTAGACTTTTTTTCAGAAATAATAGACACTTTTGTATAGTTATACAGATTTTTTTATTAAAATAAAATGGTAAATACATGAATCCACCTCTATATACTCTTACACTGCAGATATCTATATCCACACTGCCGCCCCCTCTGTGTACACACACACAACACACACAACACAGCAGCTCAACACACAACACAGAAGATCTACACACACACAAACTGCTGACACACACACACACACACACACACACACACACACACACACACACACACACACACACACACACACACACACACCACCTTCTCACACACACACACACACACACACACACACAGACACACACACAAACACTGGAGCTCTACACTCACACAACACAGCACATCTACACTCACAACACAGCACCTCTACACACAACACAACACAGCACAGCACCTCTACACAACACAACACAGCACCTCTACACAACACAGCACCTCTACACACAACACAACACAGCACCTCTACACACTACATACACAACACAACACAGCACGTCTACACACAACACAGATCCTCTACACACAACACAGAACCTCTACACACACAAACTGCTGCTACACACACAAACTGCTGCTACACACAAATACAAAACAACAGCACAGCACACACACAGCTGCTGCTACACTCATAAACACTGCTGCTGCTGACACTGACACACACACACACACACACACACAGAAAATACAGCCAGAAACAAACTGCAGACAGACACTCACTTGCTTTGCAGATTCCCTCTCTCCCCTACCCCACCAATTCAACTGAATCTGCTCAGTTCACGGAGCAAGGGGGAGGAGTCAACCCATGGCTGATACTTTTTAACCAATCCCCTGCCCTGTCTCAGAGCTGTTCCTACTTTTAGACCAATCCCCTGCCCTGTCTCAGCTCTTCTGAAAGCTGATTGGCTGAAAATAATCACATTGAAATCAACACTTTGCAAGCAGCTAAATTTCCGGGCATTACTGATTGGATAATGCCTGGAATTTTAACCAATCAGAGGGCAGGAATTTCAATAATGCCCGGAATTTGACTGCTTTAGCCTATAATGATTTTTATCACATGATTGTCTACATCTTTTTGCTTTTCTTTAAAACTTGAATTTTATTGAAATTTTCTCACGAGGTGGTACATCAAATCAAAAATAAAAGGAAAAAGGGGGAGAAGGGAGGGGGTGGGAAGGGGATACAGAAGGTAGAAGGGAGAGGGGGAGAGGAGATGCGGTCATATAATTACTGTGCAGAGCCATATATATATCACATTGTCAACCAATAAACCAACCATTCCTGATATAAGAGCTTTCCCAACATATCCTAGAACATAATAGATCTTTTGTTCATGCCCCGGACTCCTTGTGAGAGGATCCAGGACTGCCAGACATTAAGAAATTCCCCACAGGTATAATTTGCTTACCCCGTTAGTTTTTCCATGTGACATATATAGCCTAGTCTGTTTTTGATTTTGGGAATGGAGGGAATACCGACCTGGGTCCAGACCCAGGCCAGTTCGCAGCGAGTGGCCATGGCAATATAGGTAATTAATCTGTTCTCTTACCTGGACACGGTGTTCAGGGGTCTGTTTAGCAAAAAGAGCCAAGGATCCATAGTTATGTTGATCTGGAGGATTATATGAATCCATTTATTACCTTCTTCCACAGGGAGGACACGACCACATGTGTATAAATGAGGCATGCCTCCGCATCCCTTGGAGCAAGTCGAGGGGTACCCCGGAACAAATCGTGAAATCCAAAGGGGAGTGAGGTACTGTACCACCACATCAACACCATGTACGCATTGTGATGGATGAAATTGAGGACTTGGTCACAGCCAAGAGAATGTCGTCCCAGTCCTACTCGTCCAGTTCCTTCCCAATCTTGTTCCCACTGGGACATATATTTTAATTTTTAATTGGTCATCGGGGGAGAGCCTATCACCAGGTCGTACAGCAGTGAAATGAGGCCCATAGTCCTGTGTCATTCAGGTGCAGCGACTCGAACCTAGTGAGAAGCTTATTCAAACCTGTTTTTATGTAAAAATATTTAAGTTGTAGATAGTGGAAGAATTCCTTGTTGGGAATATTTTTGTCCATCTGAAATGATTTAAAAGATTTGGGTTTCAAATTGTGACCCAGGTATTTGAGCCTTAGAATTCCTGCCCCTGACCAGGCTGCGAAACTCCCCCTCACCAGTCCCAGGGCGAATCCCAGATTGCTGAACAAGGGGACAACAGGGAAATTGGACTTGATAAAGAGAGTCTTGTTCTCAGGGACCTCCATAGTTTAAGAGCATGATTTATAGTTGGCTGCTCTGGGTCATTTCTATTTTTTTTTACTACTATTCGGAAGCCGTAGGACATTATGGAGTTTGGCTGGGTAGTATAAAGATGATTAGAGTTCTATCCAATGTCTGCAAGATGGGTTTGAGTGCCACAGGACCAGCTGACTTAATTGAGCGGCCTTATAGTATGAAATTAGGCATGGGAGGGCCAGCCCCCCCAGCCTTATTTGGTATTGTGAGTATTTGTCTCTTAATACAGGGTCTCTTTTTTTCTCCAGGTGGCTTTGGTGATAAGATCCTATAGGCCCCTTATCTCACTCTCTAACACTGAGATCGGCAACGTCTGAAACAAATAGAGGAGGCGCGGTATGAGGTTCATTTTTATACACTGAAATCTCCCTATCCATCCATGAAGTGTTATGGTCAGACCATGCCCCACGCTCGCTCCTGAGAGCTCCCAACAGTCTCGGCTAGTTTTCCTGTACAGGGTGTTTGTAATTATTTGATATATATTCTCCTAGATACTTTATGGCAACTGGTTGCGATTTAAAATCGAAATTTAACTCTAATAATTTCACGGTTTCATGAGGCAGGTTAATATTTAGAGCCTCTGATTTACTATTATTTATTTGAAATGCCGAGATTTTATTGAATACTGAAAGAATGGAGAAGAGATTAGGGAGTGACGTTAAAGGCTTGGAAACAGAAACAAATACGTCATCAGCAAACAGCACGATCTTGTATGTTTGATCCTTAACCTTAATCCTGGATATGTTCGGGTTGTTACGTATATTAGCTACCAACAGCTCCATGCACAAAGTAAACAGGAGAGGTGATAGGGGGCAACCTTGTCTCGTGCCATTTTTATTGGGGAATAGTTCCGAATAGAAACCCTGACAATTAACTTTTGCCGTAAGGGTTGCATATAAGGCAATTATGGCCAGCAAAAAGGAGCCCTCAAACCCGAAGGCTCGTTGGGTCTTCATCATTTAATGCCAATCTATGCGGGTAAATGCTTTTTCCGTGTCTATTCCTAATACCATGGATGGTATCTTGTTTTTGATGGAGAATGCTATCAGGTCAATTATTCTCCTGCAGTTGTCCGGGTCTTGTCTGCCTATAAACAACCCCACATGGTCCGGGTGGATCAGTGATGGAAGAAGTTTGTTGAGTCTAATTGCTAGAATGGTTTAATATATTTTGAAGTCCGAAGTGCTCAGGGAGATGGGTCTATACCTAGTCCAATTAGACAGGTCTTTTCCCCTCTTTGTGGATTAGAGAAATTGATGCCTGCAACATGGAACTGGGATATTTTGAGTTTGAGAAGAGTGAGTTAAGAGAGGTAGCATCTGTGGGGTCAAAATTTGGGCAAATTACTTGTAATATAAATTGGAGAAACAATCAGTGCACGGGGCCGTGGAAGGTTTGAGATTCTTAATAACTAAAAGTAGTTCTTCATTTCTGTCCTTTGACCTAGTTTGGTATTCTCCAACTCTGTAAATTTGTCTCCCCAAAGAAGTTCTCTGCCAGTTTTGTGGACTTGTTACTGTCATAGAACTTAGAGTAAAAGTTTTTAAATTCTTTATTTATTGCTGCTGGATTCGAAGTGACACATCCTGATATCTGCCTTATGGCATGGATAGCACGGATTACTTTTTTTTTTTTTTTTACGCAGCGTGGCTGCTACAGCCGCGGCCCCGTTTATTCTCAAACATCTCCGAATTTTTTCGGGGATTTTTTCCGAATGCCATGCACTTCCCCGCACTTCACCACGTTCATGACGCATTCTGACCACATTCATACCGCATTCATGTTGCATTCACACCCGTGGTTGATGTGTTTATTGATAATGGTTCTGATTTAATTGGTTGCAATTCTTCGCGTATCCCCCAGATGGCAGATATTCATGAATTGTAATGCGCATGCGCTTCAGTAATGTGTCGACTTGCAGGTGTTTAAAAGAATACCACAGTGGTCCATTGTAAATTGGCCTTGGAACTGAAGAAGTTACAATAATGTATCAATTTAGGCTTTTCATGTTAAAAATTACATGTTTTATTGTCCTGAGAGTCCCAAAATGAGTGCACAACTGCAGTCCGTGTTCCAAAAACCCGACAGAACGTACGCTTATTTAATATGGGCCGCGATTAATGCAACAGATGATAAGATGGCCACAGTTGGTCAAATTTATCAGTATTTTATTGAAAACTATGACTTTTACAAATTTTCTGAAACCCAGTGACTTGGAAAGGCGCTTAACAACTATAAAAGTGATCAAAAAAATAATAAAAATGTGTGAAACTGACGAATTCTCTCAACCTTCCAGGGAATATGCACTGATTCCCTTACAACAGTTTAGGATCCAGGGCAGGAAGGGAGCAGTATCCTCAGGAACACCCAGAAAAAAATACAAAAATAATCATACACTGGCGACACACTTTATTCGAGCTCGGCTAGTCCCACGAATTCGGGTATACCCGGGTGTATTGAGGTTTGTGACTGTTTTCTGCCCGAGTGCATTGAGTTATTTTCCGGCAGGGATTGAAGCATTTTATTCCCGCTGGCTGCAATACTGCACACTACATATATATATACTGCATTACAATTCATGAATTTATGCCATCTGGTAGACACGCGAAGCATTGCAGCCTATTAAATCCTAATCATTATCATTTAACAGATCAGCCGCCCATCAGCCAGGCATGAACCCAGGCTGGGAAGGCAAACACAACGGGGCTTGTCAGAGGTGAGGAGCGGCGCATTCCAGGTATCTGCCAGGTACATACCGGGTATTTGCTCGAATAAAGTGTGTCGGTGCAGTAGTGTGGTATGAAAAATACATATATGTCAAACTCTGAGACTTGGCTCTTATGGTGACCTACTTACAAAATGTAAGATTCAAAATAGCAGGTTTGTATTAGTGATGGATCTTTGGACACCTCAGCTTTGGACCACGGCATACAGCAGCATACATCAATAGGGTTGGTGTCAGGCAGGGTGGTGTTTTTACTCTGGCAGCAGCTCCCAATCAGTCATATGCAATCATACAGAGATAATGGAAACAATAGTGCTTTACCAGATAACACAAAGTTTTATCATAGAGACTTGCAGGACATGTACTCACAATATATTCAATGAGCACATTCACATCAAGGTATCTTTAGGCAGTTGGATATCGGCACGGCAGATGGAAAACAAATCCCTCACTCCACTTCGCTCACTTGTCCTCCACGAGGGTGCCCCCTCGTCCGGTGCCGGATGGTTGGCGTCTGTCGTCACTTCCTGGCTTGGCGGTGACGTTTTCCGGTAGGCGCAAGTAGAACGGAGAGTAGGAGGGACGCCGGTCCGCAGCTCTGCCTCCGTGGAAACAGCAGTACAACAGCAGTCTCCCAAAATGGGAGACTCTGTGTGTAATTATGTTAATTATCCTGTGTGGAATTATGCTTGATTACATCACCAATTGCCTTAATTGAGAAGGCTATTTAAATAACACCCAGTAGGGGACTTAATCATTGCTCCTGAGGAAGCTGCGTATGCAGTGAAACGCGTTGAGCCAAAGAAGTTCCAGTTCCAGTTAGCAGAGCCCAGCTGTATTCACCGTTGGGGAGCTGTTGTACTGCTGTTTCCACGGAGGCAGAGCTGCGGACCGGCGTCCCTCCTACTCTCCGTTCTACTCGCGCCTACCGGAAGTCGTCACCGCCAGGCCAGGAAGTGACGACAGACGCCAACCATCCGGCACCGGACGAGGGGGCACCCTCGTGGAGGACAAGTGAGCGGAGTGGAGTGAGGGATTTGTTTTCCATCTGCCGTGCCGATATCCAACTGTCTAAAGATACCTTGATGTGAATGTGCTCATTGAATATATTGTGAGTACATGTCCTGCAAGTCTCTATGATAAAACTTTGTGTTATCTGGTAAAGCACTATTGTTTCCATTATCTCTGATTGATTGCATATGACTGATTGGGAGCTGCTGCCAGAGTAAAAACACCATCCTGCCTGACACCAACCCTATTGATGTATGCTGCTGTATGCCGTGGTCCAAAGCTGAGGTGTCCAAAGATCCATCACTAATACAAACCTGCTATTTTGAATCTTACATTTTGTAAGTAGGTCACCATAAGAGCCAAGTCTCAGAGTTTGACATATATGTATTTTTCATACCACACTATGATTATTTTTGTATTTTTTTCTGGGTGTTCCTGAGGATACTGCTCCATTCGAGCCCTGGATCCTTTTACAAATTTTCACCAGATGTTCATGTGTGGAAGCGTGCAATAAGGAAAAAGTTATGTATCGATCGTGTTTTTTTTCGTATTGATCCCGGTGTTATTGGAGGGTATTGGTGTGTATCACCGGATTTTTCCCATATCTATGATCATGGAGACTTCAAAAGGCGAAAGATCATGTTAAAACCAACTAAGAAACATCAGTCGCAGGCAAGCAATGCGCTAGCACCAGCACCGGCTTCCAATAACGGTCCGACCGTCAGTGAAAACCTGGTGACCGACAACCCTTGCTGTCTGTCCCCGCCCGGATACCTGAAGCCTGAGCTGGATTTCGCGTACAGATTCCAGCAAGCTTGCATGTACCCAAGTGATTTCCAGCCTCATCATTTGACTACAGGTGTAGTAGTCCAGCTGTCACCTGTCAACTATGTGTATAATCAAGAATACGGGACTGGCAGTGGCTTGGCGCCATCTGATTGGTAAAGTCTATGGTGAGTAATGTTGCCGTATTTTATTCTATTTTGAAAATATCAATTCAATGCACAGTCAAGCGATTCGCCTGTAAGCAATATCTCCTGTAAGCAATATCATTGGCTGAGCAGCTTCTACAGTAGATACTGAACAAGGGGTGGAAAGCTAGGCGCGTGCGCATTGGACGGGGACGGGACGGGGACGGGTGCGCTTGTGGTGGCGGGCGAGGGTAGGTTGATAAGGGACGTTAACAAGATCAAGAGAGTGGTCCAGGCCCAGGCATGGATCGACAGTGGAGAAACTTTCCAGAATTGCATCTTCACTGACGAGTCTACTGTATCGCTAGAGAGATTTGCCACCTTTGCATTCCAGAAAAAAGGTCGCATATCTATTAATCCGTGTCCAAAACACCCAGTGAAAATGCATGTGTGGGGTGCCATCTCTAGGCGTGGACCAGGATGCATCGTCATCTTTGAAGGTACGGTAAAATTTGTCACACGCACTGTACTGTACTAGTGTGCAGTTTTTTGAGCACTTTTCTTTTCTTGTTATAGGAATCATGAATAAAGCTATTTTCCTGGTTTTATTGCAATTCAAAGACATGACATATTTTCAACAGACAGTTCATCATAATAATTTGATCCCCACACCCCCAAATACATAAAAAGCACACAAATCAACCATGTGCAGTCAAACGCACAGGGTCGCAGTCAAAAGCTACAGCACAGATTGAATACCGTAATATCAAGATGGTTTAGGCAGGCTTGTGGAGAAAATAAAAATAAAAAATGACGAGAAAAAAAATATATATTTATTTTTTTGGTCACTCACTCTTGAACTTCGCAAGCAAGCAGTGGCAAAGTTATAGACGCATGCGCAGTAATCATCAGCTATCAAGCAGGAATGTGATTGAAACCAGAAAGACACACATTCAAAGGAATGGTGTGGGAGAGGTGTACTGTACTGTAGATAAGATAAGAAGTTGAAATACTGCAGTGCAGTAAATTAGCCTGTGTGTGTGCAGTGGCGAGTGAGGGGAGAGCGCTGTATATGCCGAACTGTTACAGTACACGCCTATGCGTTTCAACAATTTTCAAATGAGACATACAGCACTGCACATGCATGTATAAATATGCAAATTTACAATTACTACGTGCGCACACGCAGACTGTGTACTGACGTACTGTAGGCTGAACTGCAAAAGTATTAGACTTTGAAGACAACAGCTCGCGAACTCCCCCCTGAGTTTTTAGACGGTATTGCAGTATTGCAGACAGCGCTAATAAAATGCTAATATTACAAGCGCTAAAATTCCGCAATATATTCCGTAAAAAAAAACATACTGCATCTGCCCGCAGTTATCAGAGTAGTGCCGCTATGGCCGCACTATGATAAAGGTGGCCGCAGCTGTAGCATTGCTCCCGGTTTGTTGGCTCTTTCATAAAATCTACTTTCAGTCCAGTTGAGTGTTTAGTCAGAGGTGATCAAAAAATTTAGCTCAGTTCTGGTCTTGTTTAATCATTTTAGAGTTGAAACCTTGCCATCTCTCTGATGGACTCTAGTAAAACCTGCAATTTTAGATTTGGCCAAGCAAATTTTGGCTTCCCTCTCTTTTTTCCTGCCTGAAGCTAGATTAATAAGTCTGCCCCACATAGTGACCTTGTGCGCTTCCCATATTGAAAATGGAGAGGACACACTGTCTTTGTTAGATTGAAAGTAAAAGGATAAATCGTCCTCCAGCAACTACCTAATCTCCGGTACCTTTAGTAGTGATTCGTTTAGTCTCTATTGAGAGCTCTGTGGGTGCATATTTAAGTTGGAACATTGAATTTCTAGAGGGGCAGGGTCTAACAAAGTTGCTGAATGAATCTTGGCTTGGGTACAATTGGGAAGCAATTGACAATCCCCGAAGAACAGGGTATTACTGGCTAATAATGCCCTTTTCTGAAAGGATTATTACTATTATAGGCAAAATGTAAGCTTTTTTCATAAATAGAGAGAGGTGAGGGAGAGAAGAGTTGAGGAAGGGGAGAAAAGAGGTGAGTTGGGAGAGAGGTGAAGTGGGAGGAGAAGAGAGAGAAGTGAGGAGGGAAGAGGGGGAGAGGTGAGGGAGAGTCGAGAGAGTGCTGAGGGGGAGAGAGGTGAGGTGGAAAGAGAGGTTAGGTGGGGGAAGAGAGGTGAGGGGGGGAGAGAGAAAGTTAGGGGGAAGAGAGAGGTAGGAGGGGAAGAGAGAGATGAGGCATGGGAAGAGAGAGGTGAGGCATGGGAAGAGAGAGATAAAGAGGGAGAGAGAGGTGAGAGGTGAGGGGGGGAGAGAGTGTAACGACAAACAAAATGGGACCGCAAGGCTAAGGTGGGCATGTTAGTATAAACCGACCTCCAGCCAGGTGAGTGTGTCCGGAGTGCAGAGTGATAGTCATATAGCTGGGTCAGGGTTGGAGAAGTGAGAATAGTTGTAATACTCGCTGTGGTTGGAGAAGTTGGCTGGTCGTAGAGGGGCGGAGAAGGTGGAGGTACAGATGCAAGCCGAGGTCGAAGTAGAGAGAAGTCGGGGATCCAGATACAAGCGGTAGTCAGACCAATGAGGGACAAACAGGATCAGAATGCGCAAGGCAAAGTCAAGGCAACAGAAGCTTTAGGTAAGCACTTCATTCAGGAATGAAAGATTATACTCAGCCAATTTTCCAGAGGGCTGGCTGAGCATATAATGGGCTGTGACCAATAGGCAGCTCGCAAGCAGCTGCCAGAGAGTAGGGTGAACTGCCCACTCAGTAGCAGGCGCCCAAAGGTAGAACGGAGGCGGAGTGAGCTGCAGGTATAGGTGATCCTGGGGCAGAATGGAGTTACGGATTAACCCCTCATGTGCTCCGTGGTATGGCGCAGGTGCGAAGTTTCCTGCGGCATGATGCGCCACCCATGTTGTCATGGGATGTGATGCGGGGGCAGGGCTAAAGCCCGAATCTGGGGGTATGCCCCTGTCTGATGGCGTGGCACTTGTGGGTGGCCTCCCTAGTCTGTGGTGCATCACGGGTGTCGTAATGGGAACTGTCATGGGGGCGGGGCCAAATGTCGATCCTCACAGTAACCCCTCCTCAGGAGAAACCTCCGGGCATCTCAGGGATTGCTTAAGAGAGTGCTTCAAGTGGATGGCCTGGATGGGCCTGGGGGCATGTCATTGGTCCCAGGAGATCCAGGCTCGCTCTTCGGGCCCAAAACACCTCCAATGGACCAGATACTTGAGACCTCTCCTGGTTATCCTGGAATCCAGTACTGACTGTACTACACAAATTTTTGTTGTCACTCTTCAAGGAGGGGTTCAGGGGGTGAGACCAGTGCAGGAGACCTAGGGTCCTGTATGAATGGTTTTAGAAGAGAGGTAATGAAAACTGATGGCATCCGCATGGAAGCTGGCAGGCGTAAGCGATAGGCCACTGGATTGATCTTCTCAGTGATGGTGAATGGACAATTGAACCATGGTGCCAATTTCGCAGTGGGTGTCTTTAGGCAAATGTTTTTGGTGGATAGCCATACCTTCTCTCCTGAATTGTATGCAGGAGTTCTTCGTCGATATCGGTCCGCCTTTTTATTCTTTATGGACACTGCTCTCTTGAGATTCTCTTGAATTGTCTCCCATGAGCTCTGTAGCTGCAGAATCCTGTTGTCAGCTGCTCACAAACTGTATATGGGTCCTGTAGTGGGAAGAACTGAAGGGTCAAAGCCATAATTGATAAAAAACAGAGCGTCCCATGTTGACTCACTGTAAGGAGACCGCTCCTGGGTTTGGCTGAAACCTTTTCCTTACTATGCAGTTTCTGCAATCAGCATCCCCTGCTCCTGCAATCACTGCATGATGCATGCCTCCTATGCAGCTCTGCCCCAATTCGCTGGCTATACTATATTGAGCCAGTCCTCCCCCCACGGAAGTTGCTGAGCATAAACAAAGATTCACTTGGCTGTAACTGTGTCTGCCTCTTACATTCCTGCCGTAGCCATTCCTTGTTTCTGTGGCCTGCTACATATCCTCCTTGCAGAGGCCTGTTTCCTGGTTCCTGTAACCTGCTGCATTTTCTCCTTGCAGAGGCCGGTTTCCTGGTTCCTATGGCCTGCTGCATTTTCTCCTTGCAGAGGTCTGCTTCCTGGTTCCTGTGGCCTGCTGCATATTCCTCTTGCAGAGGCCTCATTCCTAGTTCCTGTGCTGAAGCGTTGGTGTTCATAGGCCGCCCTGCAGAGGCCATTCCCATGCTGCAGCTGCTATGCTGTAGCGCTTTGCACCAGCCTTCTTGTTGCCGAACCCTAACCTGGATATCGATTACGCTGCCGTCTCCAAACCTGACCTCAGCTTGTCTATGGATTGCCCTGCTTTCTCCAACCCTGACCCGGCTACGTCAGACCACGGAATCCGCACTTTGGACTCGGCTTCGTGGCCTAAGGTCGGTGTATTTACATCCCCACCTCAGCCCCGCAGTCCGGTCCCGGTTTGTGGCGAGCACGTCTGTTACACTCACTCCGTAAATTGTTGTGAGAAAGCTCGACCCAAGGTTGAAGGTCTGTCCAGTTCTCCTGGGTTTCGGAAATAAAACATAAAATAAATTGTTCTAGCGGTTGGTTAGTCAGTTCTGTTTGACCATTGGTCTGGGGATGGTAAACCGAAGAAAAATGAAGAGAGATCCCCAATTGCTGGCAAAAGGTCCGCCAGAATTTAGAAATAAATTGAGATCCCCGATCTGAGACAATGACCAGGGGGACCCCATGGAGATGAAAAATTTCCTTGACGAAAACCTCTGATAGTTTTGGGGCATTAGGTAGGCCCTTGAGGGGAATAAAGTGAGCCTGCTTTGAGAAACAGCCCACCACCACCAGGATGGTATTCATACCTTTTGATATTTGAAGTTCCACGATGAAATTCATGGATAGGTGGGTCCATGGATGATTTGGAATCGGAAGGGGTTTGAGTAACCCTGTGGGTCTGTTACTGGGAGTCTTATTTTGAGCACATGTAATTCCTTGATCTCCCTCTGCATTCCCAGACACCAAAAGGTCCGGTCCAGCAGGTCAATGGTTCTCCTATTACCTTGGTGTCCAGAGCTCTTGAGGAGTTACGGTGACCCCAATCCAGTACTTTCCTACAAAATGCAGGTGCGGTAAAAACATGACTGTCTGGGACTTCGAGACCCTCAGGAATGTCAGACTGACCTTGAAAGATGTTCTGTAAAGAATCAAAGTTATTTGCGGAGATTATGCATGCTGGGGGAAGTATAGTCTCCTCTCTGTCTTCAGTTTTGTCCTCCACCAGGAATTGATGGGAGAGGGCGTTTGCCTTTACGTTCTTTGAACCTGGTAGATCAATATAAATAATAAAATTAAACCGAGTAAAAAGTGACCATCGTGCTTGACATTACCCCAACCGGCGAGTGCCGTCAATGTATAGGAGATTTTTGTGATCCGTTAGTGTGGTGACTGGATTTTAGATACCCTCAAGCAGGTGCCTCCATTCTTCTAAAGCCATTTTGATGGCCAGGAGTTCTTGATTGCCTACGTCATAGTTTTGTTTGGCAGAAGATAATTTCTTGGAGAAGAAAGCACATGGCTGAAGTTTGGCCTGAGGTGTATTCCTCTGGGACAATACTGCTCCGGCCCCGACATCAGATGCATCCACTTCAAGGGTGAAGGGTAACCCAGGATTCGGGTGTACGAGGACAGGAGCTGATATGAAGGCTGTTTTCTGTCTCTCGAATGCGTGAATAGCAGCAGGAGACCATAAGGTGGGATCAGCTCCTTTCTGTGTTAAGGCCATAATGAGCGCTACTACCGAGGAGACGTTCTGTATGAATCTTCGGTAGTAGTTGGCGAAGCCTAGGAAGCGTTGTACTGCTTTCAGAGTCGTGGGACGGGGACCAATCCAGGACCGCTTCCACCTTAGCTGGATCCATTGCAAGAGCAATATCAGAGAGGATATAACCTAAAAATGCAGTTATGGTCTGATGGATCTGGCACTTTTCTAACTTAGTGAAAAGAGGATTCTGTAATAGACGTAGAATTACCTGTTTAACATGACCCTGATGTACTTGTACGGACTTGGAAAAGATTAGGATATCATCCAGGTACACAATGACGTATTGGTCCAGAAGGTCCCTGAAGATTTTGTTAACGAAGTACTGGAATACTGTTGAGGCATTGCACAGGCAAAATGGCATAACAAGGTATTCATAGTGTCCGACCCGAGTGTTGATGGTCATCTACCACTCGTCCCCTTTATGGATTCTTACTAGATTGTAAACTCCTCGTAAATCCAGTTTGGTGAAGATTGTGGCTCCCTGCAGTCTGTCAAAGAGCTCAGAGATTAATGTTAAATGGTGCCTGTTCTTTATAGTAATTTTGTTAAAGCCCCGATAATCGATGCAGGGTCTGAGGGATCCATCCTTTTTCTTGACAAAGAAAAAACCTGCTCATGCAGGAGACGAGGATTTCCAGATAAATCCCTTCTGAAGGTTCTCTAGAATATATTCCTTCATGGCCTTGGTCTCTGGAGGGGACAGCGGAGAGGAACATCCTCGTGCGGGAACCGAACCAGGCAGTAGGTCGATGAGGCAGTTGAATAACCAGTGGGGTGGTTGTTCCTCCGATTGTGCTTTGTTAAAGACATCCTGGTTGTCGGAGTAGATTTCAGGTAAGTGTATGTTCACCTGTTCCGGTACTGAAACCCTGCATAAATTCTTGGAAGAGACTGAGCAATTCTTCCAGCAATGAGGGCTCCATTGGAAGGGCTCTGATTCGGTCCAGTCTATCTGAAGATTATGCACTTTGCGCCATGGGAGTCCAAGGATGACGTCAACCGTAGGAGTATAGATGACATCCAAATATATCTGTTCAGTGTGAGCCTCTCCTGTCCGCAACTGAAAGGAAATGTTTTGCAGATATAAATTCAGGTTGTAAGGAGCGACCATCAATGGCCTCCAGTCCCACTGGGTGTTTCTAGTGTACCAAGGGAATTTTGTTTCTCTCAGCGAATCCCTGGTCAATAAAATTACCCCCTGACCCAGAATCACGAAAGGCCTCTGCAGTGGCATGGAAGGTCTCACCGGTTAAAGTAACGGGGCCTAAGATCCTAGTTGGCATCTGTTTGGGAGGAGAAGGGGATAGTTTTCCCAGTGTGATTCTCTTGGGACTTGGCGTTTCCCGACTTGTGAGGACAAGTAAGTACCTGATGTCCGGAGTTACGCAGTATTGGCAGAGTCCGGCATTGCGACTGCATTGTTTATCGCCGGGACATGGCTTATTGCCGCCGAGTTGCATGGGTTCTTCCAGGTCTGGCGGGAACAGGTTAACAGCCCCGTTGTAAGAAGTGTGAGGGGATTGTGTACTGTCGCGGCCGAGTTTATTCTAACATTTACCCGGTCTTGGCCGCGACAGATACCGGGCGCGCGCCGAGGTGTCCCGTGCACACGCCAGAGCCTCGGAGGATCGGTCCTCCGATTGAGGCATCTCCCTCCACTCTCCAGGTCCACCGGGTCCCCCGGAGCCCCCCACCGCCATCCCCCACATCTCAGGGCACCTTCTGGGAGCCCTAGGCACGCACGCCATGCGCGCACGCTCCCGATGAAGCGTGACCGCGCATCGGTGACGCGCGGCACGCCAAGGGGATTCGGCATCAGAGCCGAGAAACCTCGCGGCTTGCGGCTCTAGCCATATTCAAATAAACTGTGTCGGCACTGTACCTTGCTTGTGCCGTGTTCTCTCAGCTCTTCTCTACTGTAGCCGCTGGTCTACCCGGATGCAAAGAGCGACAAGCTCCTCCAGTTTTGTTGGATGCTTCAGTGTAGCGAGTTTGTCATTCAGATTCTCGGAGAGGCCTTGCAAGAAGGCGGCTGTCAATGCCTCCTCATTCCAACCGGTCTCCGCGGCAATTGTGCAGAATTCGAGAGCGTATCGGGCCATGGGGAGGGCACCCTGGGAGATATATAAGAGAGATGAGGCAGCAATTACCTTGCATCTGGGTGTGTCAAAGACTCTGCAGAACTCTTGGTGAAGCATGCAATGTCGCTGGTGTGGTCGGACCTCAGTTCCCAGATGGGTGTGGCCCACGTCAGGTCGTCGTCAATCAGTAAAGAAATTATATATGCCACTTTAGATTGCTGAGACAGGAAACGAGAAGGCATCAGCTTGAATTGGATGAAGCATTGGTTAAGAAAACCGTGACAATCATGTGGGTCAACGCCATAGCGATTAGGGGTGGGTAGTCGTGGTTCTGAGGCTGTGGCCCCAGGAATGGGTGCAGGGACTGGCGCCACAGGGGCTGCAGGGTGGAAAGGGGAACGTTGCGTCTGATCAGTGATTGACTGAACCGTCTGTTGGAGCAACTCCATGCGTTGGTTATTTTGCTCCAGATATTTTTCCTGTCTGTCAAACATGTTGGCGTGTGTGCTCAAGACTCGACCCACCTCAGCGGTGTCCATGTTTGTGGGGCTGAGCATAATGTAATGGGTGCTCACCACAAACAAATCGGGGCCACGAGGCTGAGGTGGGGATGTTAATATAAACCGACCTCCAGCTGCTTGAGCATGTCTGGAGTGTAGAGTGATAGTCGTGCAGCCAGGTCAGGGTTTGAGAAGTGAGAATAGTCGTAATACTCGCTGTGGTAAGGGGTTGGAGAAGTTGTATGGTCGTAGAGGTTAGTCGGGTCCAGGAGTGGAGAAGGTGGAGGTCCAGATGCAAGCCCAGGTCGAGGTTGAGAGAAGTCCGGGGTCCTTGTTCAAGCTAAGGTCAAACCACTGAGAGACAAACAGGATCAGAATGTGCAAGGCAATGCAAAGACAAGGCAACAGAAGCTTGAGGTAAGCACTTGTCAGGATCACTGCTAGGCTCCGCCCCTCTGACACGTTATGCAACAGTACCTACCCGTTACGCAACAGTACCCTCAGAAACAGGTACACGCCTCCCAGACTGATTCGAGCCTTTCACCACAAATAGAAAAAAACAAGCCGGCTGTAAGCTCAAGGAAAAAAGCTGAATATAGTCTGCAATTGGTAATAGCTTAAACAGGATAGTCGGGGTAATAGGCACTAATATAGAGGTGACATGAGGCAGTGGTGAGGGTGATAATCAGCAGGATGTAGCCATGAGATGTAAACAAATCCATGGAAACAAGTGACTGCTGCAAATGTCAAACAATACCAAACACGCTGTGTATCCGACGTGGAGTAACAAGAATACTCACAATCAATTGCCGGTTCCCCTTCCTCGTGGCCAAACAGGACTGTGAAACAGCTCCCGAATCCCCAGACGGCGTCTCTCCGATCCACAGAAGTCCAATGGGAAAAAAGAAGATCAGTATGACTGCCAAACGTGAAAAAGCTGAACTCACCAGCCAGGAAATGAAGTCAAAAAACTTTATTGAACTACATTAAAAGTGAAGACATCACACAGAAAAAAACTGCTCCTCCCACATGTTTCACGCCGTCACTGGCGCTTTCTCAAGGACTCCTTGAGAAAGCGCCAGCGACGGCGTGAAACATGTGGGAGGAGGAGCTTTTTTATGTGTGATCTATTCACTTTTAATGTGGTTCAATAAAGTTTTTTTACTTCATTTTCTGGCTAGTGAGTTCAGCTTTTTCACGTTTGGCAGTCATACTGATCTTCTTTTTTGCCATTTCACCACAAATACCCTTTGAAGCCATCTATGGGTCGCAAGAGGTCTCCCCTGAAGACGGGGTACTGTCAGGATCACTGCTAGTCTCCGCTCCTCTGACACTTACACAACAGTATCTGCAAGTGTGCAGCCCCCTGTCTGTGCGTGTGCGCCAATATTTATGGCACCTGCCTCCACTGGCGAAGTGCTCACCCCCCGCTGCGTCCTCATACTTGCGCACTCAGTGCGGCAGCTAATCCCAAGACAGGTATCATTTGTCTTTCACTTGCAGCCAATCTCTCCTCCCATCAACTCATAGCCTATGTCTGAAGTCACTCCACTTCTGCATCCTGATTGGTTCCCACCTCCTTCATTTATCCTGTGTTCCTGTGCAAGTTGCTGAGCATAAACTGATGTTTGTGTGCTTTGCTCTCTGCTTCCTGTGGTTTGCCTGTTCTTGTGCCTTGGATGGTGGGGAGAAGCTTGTGGGGAGCGCAGGTTTCACCATATATAAGGAAGAAAATATAAAATAGTGTAGTATATCTAAACAAACACAGCAGTTTGAACAGGAATCATAATTGGGAACTCACATTCTCCCAGTTGTAATACAGCATTGAATAGCAGTAAATGTGGTAAGGAGACTCAGCAGTATTCAGGGGGGTCTTGCTTGTATACACTCCCTGATGTCAGCAGGACAGAGCCTCAATGGAATGAAAAAAAGACATCTCTAGTGCAACATTGTATGTTCACTATTAGTATATTCAAAAAAGCAATTGTTATTGCACTTACATGAGCAACATGTGCTTAGACACGTAAAAATCAATGCGCAGTATTATTGTAATCTCGAGATTGGACTCCTGACGAAGCTGCCACGCCAGCGAAACGCGTTGAGTGAACCAGCAGCAGTCCAGCAGTGTGCCCCGAATGCCCCAGAACCCGTGTGAACCCATTCTGTGATCGATCACGAAACCGGAAGTGGCGCGATGGGCCGGACCGGAAGTGACGCGACGCGACCTCGGGAGTGGGGTGGATGGTGTACACTAATGCTGCTCATTGATTTTTACGTGTCTAAGCACATGTTGCTCATGTAAGTGCAATAACAATTGCTTTTTTGAATATACTAATAGTGAACATACAATGTTGCACTAGAGTTGTCTTTTTTTCATTCCATTGAGGCTCTGTCCTGCTGACATCAGGGAGTGTATACAAGCAAGACCCCCCTGAATACTGCTGAGTCTCCTTACCACATTTACTGCTATTCAATGCTGTATTACAACTGGGAGAATGTGAGTTCCCAATCATGATTCCTGTTCAAACTGCTGTGTTTCTTTAGATATACAACACTATTTTATATTTTCTTCCTTATATATATGGTGAAACCTGCGCTCCCCACAAGCTTCTCCCCACCATCCAAGACAGGAGGAACTGGATCTTCTCCTAAGAGGGTTGAGCAGCGAAGTTTGCCATTCGTATTATTATTAATTTTATATCTGAGCACTTTTTGATTATTGATATTTATCACATTATCTTTATTTGTTTATATATTTCACCTTTAGAAGTAGCGCCTCACATTTTTTGTTCTACACTTGTTCTTGTGCCTTGCCTGACCTGTTGTGACCCCTGCTCGTACCTGGACCTGTCTCTTCTGTACCCCTGGACTTCGGCTTGTTATTGGATACCCGCTCTCTCCTCGACCATAGCTTATTAATATCAACTACTCTTCTCTCTCCAACCCCGGTCCACGGCAAGTACCACGACATACCCGAACTCTCCTACCCTGACCCGTCTACATGACTCTGACTCTGCACTCCGAACCTGGTCCTGTGGTTGTAGGGTGGCAATTATATACATCTCCACCTCAGTCCCGTGGTCTAGTCCAGTTTCTGGTGAGCACACGTGACAATATACTCAGCACAACAAGCATGGACCCCTCTGGGGTGGGTCGATGACGATATGAATATGACGGTATGTTCAAGCAAGTGGACCAGTTAAAGCATGACCTAGATGATCTGTCTGACAGGGTTAGGTTCCTCTCGACCTCCACTGCCACACCCGCAGCACCTATACCTGCTTCCACTCCTGTGCCCCATGTCTGAACCACGCTTACCTACCCCTAACCGTTATGCTGGTGACACATTGGGTAATTTGGGGGATTTGGAGGAGTGCAGGGGGAGATGAAGGGAGGGGAATAGGTGGGTGGAGGAGAGATGGGGGAGAGAAGTGGGTAGACAGTGATTTTAACTACAAACTAAATACAAAGCAAATAATACTTACCTCAGCACAAGCTACAGTATACAAGTGGTGGAGGAATATTACTTTGTTGCAAGCAACAAAGTTACTAGTTGGGACCTGACAGCATTCGCAGCTGTGTGAGATCGAGAGACTGCATACAGTATGCTGTTGTGCTGTTTGAGGAGAGGAGTGGAGGTGCAGCTGTGAGAGAGAGAGAGACTGCATACAGTATGCTGCTGTGCAGTGTGTGAGAGAGAGAGACTGCATAAAGTATGCTGCTGTGCAGTGTGTGAGAGAGAGAGACTGCATACAGTATGCTGCTGTGCTGTGTGAGGAGAGGAGCGGACTGGTAATAGTTTTTAATTTCAAATCCTCAGCGCTCTCCCCCGCATCTCTGAAAGGTGAATTGGCAGGGTGCCAAACATTTTGGGCATTACTGAATAAATAATGCCCGTAATTTTAACCAATCAGAGAGCAGGGATTTCAATAATGCCAAGAATTTCACAACTTTAGCCTGTAGTCTTCCTTATTGCTCATATTTTTCTGTGCTGCTTAATACTTTTAGGTATTCAGAGTCATGATCTGTCTTAGCTACTGTGTGTGAATGGGAGTGTGTTTTTCTTTCTTTCATGTTTCATTACCCAAACCGTGAAGAGAACCAAAGAAGAAAGTGAGTGTTACCCTATTAAGTGAAAGGGTGGACTATGTTAGACTTTAGACTGTCAGACCCCCATAATAGACTGGCATAGGAGAAAGACTGAGTGATATGATTAGACTGTTCAATCATGAACCAGAAAGAGATGGGTTAATGTTTTAATACAGAATGGGGTTAATTTATAAGGTAAAAGTACACATGCTTCATGAAGCTTGCAAGAATTGAATAAGGTTAATAGCCAAATGGAGCTTGCCTGAAGACAAAGATATTTGCAAGACGATTACCTTGAATAACCAAAAATCTGCTAAATACAGAAACAAGACCACCTAGCCCACTACACAATAAGGCACAACAGTTAAATAACAGAAAAGTACTGACAGAATATGGGGAAAATAAATATGCATGAGCAAGAATGACATGAGAAGGAAGTAGGGATACTAATTTTTTTTTTCATATACTGTATATATGCTGCTTATTGTCTAAACCAGGGTATTTGTCTTCATCACACGACAGCAGAGCTGTACTATTAAGCCTAATTTTTAGGCTGAACCTTAAATAAAATTCAATCGACTATGAGAAATGTCTTGATGTCACACTCACCTTCTTTCAATTGCATGGTATGTTATCTGGGTGCTATTGCCTTAACACATACATGCGCACACTTTCTATACTCTTTGAGGTGTACTAATTGTCAGCCAATAATAATAAAGAAAACAAAACCAGATGACCATTATCCTTATACGACAATAATTCTTCACTTAATGGTTTCAAAAAGTTACAAGTGGCATGGCTTCTAAACAGAGGCAGTAGAGGCTTATAGAATAAGGGTATTAAAAATTTACATTAAGCTATCCTAAATATTTAAGAAATCCAAGGAGGTTTTGCAACAGGAAAATAGGCAGACTAGGTGACCAGGTGGTTCTTATATGCCATCAAATTTAATCTTTATGTATCAATTGTGGGTCAAATGTTTAAGATCAATCTCCTCTTTTGCCTAGAAAATCTGTAACTTAATTTGTTATTCCCTTCATTAGATTTTAATTGGTAGACCTGCAAAGCTCTTTTAAATCTGGGCTACTAACATGACTTTACCTAAATAGTTAAATAGCTAAACAGGTATTGTCCGTTAGCTTCCCTGAGTTCAATGGGTATCTGCAAAGGTAAATATATGCAAAAACAATGGCTGTTAGGGCTATGGTTTGCATATGGCTAACATGGTGATAGATGTTGAGGGACTATATAGCAGCATCCCTCACACATCAGGACTACAGGCTTTCTCCCACTTTCTAAGATCGCAGTGAACATACCAAGACACATAATGACTTTGTTTCGAGACTACTACATTTCACCCTTACCAGGAACTACTTTCCGTTCAGTGGTCAATATTAGTGATGTACCTAGTACCTGGAATTACCCGGTACCCGGCGGATTTTCAGCTACCCGGCAACTGAGAAGTGGGCCCGGTGCCGGGTAATGTCAAGGTAGCTGAAAAATACATAATTACTTACCTTCTGTCAGCGATGGAAGGCGAGGGAGACCTGTGAGTAAGCCCGCGGTGACATCTAGGAAGGTCAGCAGAGGTCCTGTGGCGGTGACAGCATCAGCAGTGTGTGTTCAGCCCTCACGGTAGCTACAGGACTCCATAGTAGTGTGAGCTGGGGAACCATGTGACCGGAGCAGGAGCGTTCCTATTGGACAGCCAGCTGTCCAATAGGAACGTTTTTGCTTCTGCTCATCGGAGATAGGAATTATTGAACAGCTGCTACAGTGGTAGTATTCTTTTAGCTTGTTATTGATACTGCTCTGCAAGTTGACACCTTTCACACACTACAGCGGTATATATTTATGTATGCTTTACTCACTGCCTCATATTGGCTGCAACACATCTCATTTAGAGAACCTTTGCTATAGTGGGGAAATACTGATGTCTTTTACATCATTAGACAAATAGTGAGTGACTTACCTTAGAAGTAGTATCTTTCTTTATACCCGTCCAACATATATTATATTTGGCTGTCCTACTCTCACTGAGGGGATTTTATTCACATTGTAAATATATTGTTCACTTCGTTGTTTGTTACATATATGTTAATAAAATGGTATTATTTTCTTGATTTTTAGTATAGTCTCTTAGGAGGTTTCATTGGGTCTTTTGTTGTATTGTATTGTATGTCTTTATTTGTATAGTGCCATTAATGTACATAGAGCTTCACAGTAGTAATACACGTAGTAATCATATAAATAACAAATAATAAATAGATATAAATAACAGGTCATGGGAATACGTGCTTCAGACAAACGTAACATTAAGGAAGAGAAGTCCCTGCTCCGAGGAGCTTACAATCTAATTGGTATGTAGGAGGAACGTACAGAAACAGTAGGAGGGCATTTTGGTAAGTGCTTCTGCAGGGGGCCAAGCTTTATGTATCGTGTCTAGTAATCTACGGTGCTACTCATATGCTTCTTTAAGCAGGTGTGTCTTAAGGTGGGTCTTAAAGGTGGATAGAGCGGGTGCTAGTCGGATATCAAGGGGAAGGGAATTCCAGAGGTGTGAGGCAGTCAGTGAGAAAGGTTTAAGGTGGGAGAGGGCTTTAGATACAAAGGGGGTAGAGAGAAGACATCCTTGAGCAGAACGCAAGAATCGGGAATGTGCATAGCGAGAAATTAGGAATGAGATGTAAAGAGGGGCAGAAGAGTGTAAAGCTTTAAAAGTGAGGAGGAAAATTGCATGTGTGATACGGGATTTGATAGAAAGCCAGGAGAGTGATTTGAGCAGGGGAGACGCTGAGAAAGATTTCGGAAAGAGTAGAGTGGTTCTGGCAGCAGCGTTTAGGATAGATTGTAGGGGTGAAAGGTGAGAGGCAGGAAGGCCGGACAGCAGGAGGTTACAGTAGTCGAGACGGGAGAGAATGAGGGCCTGAGTCAGAGTTTTAGCAGTCGAGCAACAGAGGAAAGGGTGAATCTTTGTAATATTGCGGAGGAAAAAGCGACAGATTTTAGAGACATTTTTAATGTGAAAGGAGAATGTGAGAGAGGAGTTAAGTGTGACCCCTAGGCAGCGTGCTTGGGCTACTGGGTGAATGATGGTACTTCCAACAGTAATGTGGAAGGAGGTAGTAGGGCCAGGTTTGGGAGGAAGTATGAGGAACTCTGTTTTTGTCATGTTAAGTTTAAGTCGGCGGAGGGCCATCCAGGATGATATCGCAGAGAGGCATTCTGAGACTTTGTTGGATCCTGTACTTGAGTACATCACTCCAGGTTGTTATATCCAACCATACTACCTATTTTTTATAGAATAAAAAAGGGCTCTATAGCGCTCTAACAAACCCCAATAATATATATAAAATAACCACCTAATAATGTGTAAATTCATGAAAAGTGATATAAACAATTGTAAATAATCGTGCCTAAAATAACAAAGTGCACTATATTGAATAAAGTGAATAAGAGACTGCAAACACACTACAACCCTTGGATAAAGACTGTTCCACTTGTCTTGCATCAACTGTTTCTCCAAAAAAGGCCAGGGGAGTTTGTCTCGTAGTCATAAAAAATAAATTAAAACATCACATAGTACAGTAATGTTAAAATACAGTGATTTTGTGTGCGAGGCTCAAAAATGACTACTCACATGAAGGTAGCAAAAAATCAAGCAGCCATCCAACTTAGGGGGTGGATGTCCCCTGTGAATATGCAGTAGCCACCAGCCACCAACCTCCAAGGAAGAAAAGGAAAAAGACCATATAGTGTAGACGGTATTATATTCTAACAATAGGTATACAAATGAAGGCTTACACTCTGTATGATCAAGATAGGCGAAAAATGGATAGCGGGTATACAGGGAGTCGCGATCTCCTTGGTTCCTCGTTGTCCTCCGCTTCACCAGAACACTGTATCCACGCCGGGGCTCCCGTCACGTCACTTCCGGTGCATCGAGAGAACCGCCGGACCTGATGGTAGGAGTGGATTCTCGGTGTTCCTCCTCTTGGGTATTGCTGGACTGATTCACTCTACGCGTTTCGACATTGTATGCTTACGGCTTCGTCAGGAGTGTCAATTGGCTGCTAAATCCTACTTTAAATACCCTTAAGCCCTCCCCTATACTAACATCCTATTGGCTAATGAATACATCATTATAATTGTAAGTGAAGTGGGCAGGATAGAGTGGGCAGGTGTATCACATTTAGATTTCCCCTAAGACCTCCCTTATTTTAACATATGATAAGGTACAACATATGAGGTGGGCGGAAATAGAATGGACAAATGAGCACATATTAAAAAATGTAAAAAAAATAAAAAATTGCCCCACATGGCATAAACAATTGAAAAACAAATTGAAAAACAAATTAAAACATATTGTAACATATTAAAAACCTATTAAAAAATATTGAGCATATTTTTTATGTATGAGTGCAAATGAAGAGGGACTCTTTGGTGACTCCCAGTGGGGATTCACATTGTTTATGTACATAAGTCATATATTCCCTTATGCATCGTCATTACCACACGGGTTACTATACATTTATTTTTTTTGCAACTCCCCTCTATACACACTGTGACAAAATCATAGACTCTATACATTAGTAAGAGGTGGCAGTATGCCTGCTTTCCAGTATACATGGAGTTAACCCAGCTGATTATGTAGTCCACAGGGGATCCTAATTAGTAAGCTCACCTGCCTTTAGGAATAGTAAATGCCTCTGGGGCAGCAGTCTCTCTCCGACATTGAGGCCTCATCCAGGGTGGCGCTAGCGTGAGCAAGCACATTTGAATTTGCCTCTCACAAGCGCATCACGTGAGCGGTTCGTTGACGTCATAGCTCTGTGACGTCGTTGGCCGCGCCTCCAGGCTACAAATCGCCCAGCCGAGCAGGGCGCAGGGCACGAGCGCCAGCATGCCCATTCCCTGCCTGGCCGCAGCCTGAGAGAGAACAGAGGTGAGCTGACAGACAGGCAGACTCAGGCTCCACAGACTTATGCTGTCCCAATGGAATAAAGCTCCCAGGTAAGGGGCCAAGTGGTATTACCAAATATTGTTGGTCTGGTATAGCTTAGATAACCCGCCAGTTAGATAGGCTTAACATAGTTTAGTTAGCTTTCCTAATGGGGATAGGCTTTTGTTTATGTTTTATTTTACTTAAAGCGACAGAGCACCCATTGTTTTTGTTATATTTTGAACAAATTCATCCACCAGCATATTATTTCACCAGAAGAATTGTGTTGTCTCCTCACTAACCATGGTTTTCTTGCCACAACACAAACATACTCTGCAACTCCCCTCCTCAACACCCCCAAGACACACTATGCAGCCCTTCTCCACCCTCTGCACCTACTGAAGACACACACACTGAAGGCCCCATCTATACCCACAAAACACACTGCAGACAGACACCAACAAAATACACTGCTGTCCCCCTCTAAACCCACAAAACACACACCAGAAGCACCCTCTCTACACCCACTGAAGCCCCCTGTACACCCACACACTGCAGACACACAAACACACCAAAACACTCTGCATCCCTCCTCCACCCTCTACATCCATAAAACACATGGCAGACACACACACTAACAAAACAGACTCTGCTGCCCCCGTCTACACCCACAAAATTCACAGCAGGCACACAAACCTTTCTCTTCACTCTCCTGTGTGGAGCTGTCTGCAGGCAGTGTGTGGGAGGAGTCAGTGCTTTGCTGGTGCATCCTGTCCAATCACCCACCCTGTCTGAGTGCTGCTTTCACACTTTGTGGATGAGAACTGAAAGTTGATTGGCTGAAAAACTTGGCAGGGTGCCAAAAATTCAAGGTCTGGAATTTTAACCAAACGTAGAGATTCAAAGTGTAATGCATAACCACTTTTTCTGAAACAGGTTTTATTATATGCTTTAATAAAGGTAAATGCATGTTTGTGGTGTACTTATTGTTATGCCGGTGCTGCCCACAGATCAGACCCGTCCCCTGTGCTGAGGTGGGATGTAGGGATACACGCACCCGCATCAAAGGGAGCACGTCTGGAGTGTGGTGTTAGCGTTGCCAGGCCAGGTATAGTAAAGAAAACAATACTTGCCGGTACCGGTAGTAGAGGAAGAGTAGTTATTGCCATTGTCAAGGTCAGGGATTGGAGAGTTGTGGAAGGTCAAAGGTTAGCCTATCTGTCTTTGTGGTCTGTCTGTTTTGTCTATGTGTTATAAGTTTTGTATATACCTTGTTGCACTATGATTTGTTCTTTTGTCTCCCTTGCATTATATTTCATGTATGCTGTTGTGGAGGCTGCAGTCTAAAGATTTGAACATCCTCCATTTGGACACTGCAGCTACTCTTTGGACACTACCTTTGTTTCCATATTCCTACATTTGGACTTTTAAGGCACCGGTCTGTATTGTTTACAGGCAGTCCTCGGTTATCCGACGCAATGCGTTACTCAAAATGGCGTCGGATAGCGAAGCGTTGTAAAGCGAAACCCATTTTCCCATAGGAACACTGTTTAAATGAAACGTTCCGTTCCTGAAGCCATTTTTAATGCTAAAATACACAAAATATTTTACTCAAACAATAAGATTATGCTGCACACACATACATTATGATGTAAAGATTTTATTTATTGAATCCAGAACTGTATAATAAAACTGTTAGACATGTTTAAAGGCATAAATATACCACAAAACCTTCACACAGACTGATCTGGATGATTTCCCTGACTGCAGCTTTCTGATTGACATAATGTTGCAACTTTGCAAAGCGTCGTAAGAGCGTCGGATAAGCCATTTCGGCGTTGTAAAACCGGCCATAGGGATGCATTGGGCAGCATCGGCTAAGCCATTCGTCGTAAAGCGAAGCTTCGTAAAACGAGGACTTACTGTATTTGTGTTTTTCACTAGCTGTGTTTGGGTTAGTTTGTTCCAGGCAGCCTTTATTCACATAGGTGATTTATTTTGAGTAACACCTCTATATATATTGTTGTACACTTGCACTGATATCAATTTATATAGTTTTTTTAGCGCTAAATACACCAATCTTTTTCTAGTTCTCTATATACTGTATAATAAATTCTTATGGTCAGTGAGGATGGTGAACGGCTCCTAAGAGCCTTCCAGGAGATGCCTCCATTCTTGAAGTGCCATTTTAACGGTCAGTTAAAACGACGTGTTCCCCAAGTCGTAGTTACTCTCAGTTGAGGTAAATTTCTTTGAAAAGAATGCGCATGGATGCAATTTTTCTTGAGGAGAAGTTTTCTGGGATAGAATGGCACCTGTGCCAGAATCAGAGGCGTCCACCTCCAACACGAAATGGAGATCGGTGTTGGGGTGATGAAAGCCTCCTTAAGAGTGTTGAAGGTGGTAATGGCCTCTGGTGACCAAACCGACGGATCGTCCCCCTTCTTAGTAAGGGCAGTAATAGGTGCAACAATTCTGGAGAAATCACGGATAAACTTGGGGTAGTAGTTGGCAAATCTCAGGAAGCGCTGGACGGATCTAAGATAGTCAGATCTAGGCCAGTCAGAAACGGTTTTAATTTGTCTGGATCCATCATGAAACCATCGCTGGAAATAATATAGCCTAGAAACTGGGTTGAAGTCTGATGGAAGGTACATTTCTCCATCTTGGCATACAATCGATGTTCACGAAGGCTTGAGAACACATAAGATATGGTCCTGTAAGTTCTTTGAAAAGATCAGGATGTCATTCAGGTAGACTATGACGAAGTCGTTAAGTACCTTGCAGAAGACATCGTTAATAAAATCTTGAAAAACGGCCGGTACATTACACATTCCGAAGGGCATCACAAGGTATTCATAGTGGCCGCTACACGTGTTGAAGGCCGTTTTCCACTCGTCTCCTTGACGTATACGTACGAGATTGTAAGCTCCCCTAAGGTCCAGCTTGAAGAAGACTTTGGCACATTGCAACCTATCAAAAAGTTCAGTGATAAGGGGGAGTGAGTATCTATTCTTTACGGTGATACGGTTAAGCACTCTATAATCAATACAAGGTCTTAAAGTTCCATCTTTCTTCTTTATGAAGAAGAACCCTGCTCCAGCTGGTGAATTGGACGGGCGAATAAAACCTTTATTCATGTTCTCCTGGATGTACTCGTCCATAGCCTTAGTTTCGGGAAGGGACAGAGGATATGTCTTGGACTTAGGTAACGTATAACCAGGAATCAGGTCAATAGGGACAGTCAAATGACCTGTGAGGAGGTAGAAGGTCTGATTGTACCTTATTAAATACGTCCAGAAACTGGTGGTAAACCGTGGGGAGGTTCGTCTCAGGAATGGTGGTATTCGCTAGCAGTCGCTGTGGTTCGCCTGACCTTGGTTCCCAAGTGATAGGGTTGGTGGATGCCCAATTGATCTGCGGGTTGTGTAGTTGCAGCCATGGCAATCCTAGGGTTATGGGTGTTCTGGGAGCCTGGATGATGTCAAAGGTCAGGGTCTCCTTGTGATTATCAGAGGAAAGTACAACAGGAAAAGTCTTTTTTTTTTTTTTTATAACTTAAATTTTATTGAATCAAAACAGCATAAAATACATTACAGAATACTTTTGTCTTGTATGCAAACAATATTTTAACAACTGTGTGAGTAACAACGAGGTCCTGCTGTGCTTCGGGACCCGGTCTTCCGGGTATTTTGGTGTGGACCATATAGTCCAAGCCGACTCTACTCAAATGGACAAACAGACACTTATAACTCAACTTAAAAGGGGAGACAATACATACTCACAAAAAAAAAAATATAAGGAAAAGGGAGGTCGAGGCGGGGTGGGGAGGGGAAAGGGGTAGGTTGGGGGTGAGGTAGGGGGAGTGTGTTAGCAGTATATGCGACACGTGGTCCCGTGCCAAGCATCACAGATGTTTGCAAGCTGAGTCGTCTCTCACATTACTTATATAATAATGCTGCTATAAGGGGTCTTGGGTGTATAGAATACCTCCTGTAAGTCCCTCCCAAGGAGAACGCATTATCAGAGCCATATTGAGGACCTCTCAATCCCCGGGATATCTGTCTGTGCCAGCCAAGGCGTCCAGACTTTTAGAAAATTGTCACCAGTATCGTTAACTAAACTCGTTAATTTTTCCATCTGGCAAATGAACCAAATTCGATTCCGAATCTTTGGGATGGTTGGGATATCAGATTGTTTCCATAATGCTGCGATCTCGCACCGCGTTGCAATTGCAAAATGGGCAATTAGTTTGTTATTTGCTTTGGAAAGGCCCGTCAATGGCCTGTTCAGGAGGAACAACCACGGGTCTGGGGGAATGGTGAGATCAAACAGTCTCTGTATCCAATGTCTAATCGCCTCCCACAGTGGAGAGATCCGTGGGCAAGACCACAGCATATGTAACAGGTTGGCTGTTCCTCCGCACTGGCGGGGGCACAGGGGAGAGGAACCCGGCACAAACCTTGATAATTTCAGTGGGGTGAGGTACCATCGCATTAGGACTTTATATGCGTTCTCCTTGAGCTTGGTGCATATGGAGCTCTTCGCTGTGGCCATATATATGGCGCTCCATTCTTCATCTTCTAAGTTTTCTCCCAGATCTGTTTCCCATTGAGATCGAAATGAGGGTATCTGCTGCTCATGTTCACCAGAACTGATCACTTCTCCGTATAGCTGAGATGTAAGTCCCTTCGTGTCGGTCTCAGCCAGACAGAGCTTTTCGAAAGATGTTAGTAGGGGGTATGGGGCAAATTGTTATAAAATGCCCTGATCTGGAGGTATCTAAAGAATTCTGAGTGAGGGATCTCTTTTTCTTCCCTGATATGGTCGAATGTTTTGATTTTTCTGTCATAACCCTCCAGATCTCTAATCCGATTGAAGCCCCTCTGTCTCCAGATTGAGATATTACTGACTGATAGACCTGGAGCGAAATCAGGGTTATTCCAAATGGGCGTTGCCATGGAATTTTTTGTCGTGAGGGAATGTCGAAATTTCGTAGACTCCCAGATTGACACTGAGTTGGTCACCGAGGAGAGCGGCATGGCGGTAAATTTTCGCGCCGTTTTAGGTAACCAAATTAAGCTGCTCAGTACTATAGGTGCACACGCAGCATTTTCTAAGGTAAAGTCTTTAATGAGATAAAAGCCGGAGTGAGTGGATGCCCATCAATTCCGACCCAGGCAATGGGGATCTTTTTCTCCACGAGCGGTATCTGGTAGTGTTTGGCTAACTCTTGGTCCACGAAATTGCCTCTGGCTCCGGAGTCTATGAAGGTTACTGTGGAGATGCGGAACTTACGGCCTGAGAGACATATGGGTATGGTTAGTTTCTTAGGAAATCCTTTTTGGGGAAGGGGGCGAGGAGACAAAACACCCAGAGACAGTCCCTTCAAACTCACTGGGTGTTCCCGTCTTCCGGACACGTAGGACATTCTTGAGTCAGATGTTTTTGCGGATCCGCAGTAATAGCATAATTCCCCGGTGCGGCGGAATTGCCGTATTGGTGTGCGAACCCGTTGAACCCCCAACTGCATCGGTTCGTTTGTCTCCATAGTAGGACGGGGTGACGTAGTGGACCTGGTGACTGTAGTAGTGAAGAGAGAGGGAGTCAAAGAGGTTACCGAGCGTGTGCGCTGGCGCTCCATGCGGCGTACCTTAATACGTTGGTCCACTAATCGCCAAAGTGATGAGATCCTCCAAAAGACCTGGCCTGGTTTGGAGAGCAAGTACATCCTTGATGCTGTCTGACAGTTTTTGCCAGAATACGGCGATGACGGCCTCCTGTCCCCAGTTGGTTTCTGCTGCAAGGGTCCGGAACTCTATGGCGTATTCAATCACCAGTCTTCGCCCTTGAGTAATCTGTAAAAGAGAAGAAGACGCCACCTCCCGACGTGCAGGGGCATCAAACACCTGCCTGAATTCCATCTTGAAGGCTGAGTAATTCTGGGTAAGGTCATCTCGCAGCTACCAGATAGGGGAGACCCAAGCCAGTGCGCTACCCATCAACAGGTTAAAAATGTAGGCCACCTTCTTTCGGCCAGTAGAATACTGGTGGGGGACCATTTCAAACTGTACCTCACATTGATTAATGAAGCCCCGAAAATCTTGAGATTCACCTGCGTAAGGTTTGGGGTTAGGAATCCACATATCGGAGGAGTATGTGGTAGCTACTCCGGCAACCTGAGCGGAGGTTGTGGGCACTGGGGCGTCGGGTACCAGTGCGGCTAGTGGTCATGTGGATGTCACAATTTGATCGGCCATGACTTGATTCTGCTGAAGCAGATTTGTGGGAATCATACTCAATTCAGTCTTGTCTGCATTTTGTGGGCATAATGTTACGCCGGTGCTTCCAGCAGACCAGACACGTCCCCTGTGCTGAGGTGGGACATAGGGATACACGTACCCGCAGCAAAGGGAGCACGCCCGGATTGTGGTGTTAGTGTTGCCAGACCAGGTATAGTAAAGAAGACAATACTTGCCGGTACCGGTAGTAAGTAGAGCCGAAGTCGAGAGCAAGAGGGGGTAGTAGTCCAAGCCGCGTCGATACCTGAGGAGTCACTGACAGAGTAGTCAAATGCTTCATACAGAACTATCTCGAGCGACGAGTGATGGGAAGCACAGGCATAATAAAGCTGGGCAGGCCAATGGGAAGAGGGGGCAGGCCTGATGGACTGCAAGGAGTCCTCCCTGATAGGATGGAGGTGTTACAGCCCAGCTGAGTGTAGTCATTGATTTGCATAGAACGTGTGGTGTTTGGGGGCGGCGCCTCACTGCGGGGGCAGTGAGTAAAAGGCCTCTGTTAGGCGTGTGCTCTGTAAGCTGGGAATGCGTGCGCATAAGGTCTGGGGCTGGCGCGCGTGTGCGCGTGGATTCGATGACTGACACGCATATGCGCATGGGGTCAGTGACAAACTCGTGTGTGCACATAGAGCGCAGAGCCAGAGACGAATGAGAGGCTTCGGTTCAACAGGCACCTCTTCGGTAGGTGCAATCCTGTGATGGCAAGGAGCCTGAGTGCTAGTGGCAGACAACGGAGGTATGTGGGAATTGCGCTGCAGGTGCTGGGATGCCAGAGTACCGATGGAGGGTGGGCATTGGTCGTGCTGACAGCGCTGAGACACCAGATTCCTTACACTTATAGGTCTTTGAACATGAATATTGGCCTGTCTGAAATATCCAATTTTTTTTTCAAACTTTTTCCTTTATTGGAAGCGTGCAGTGAAAATACAGAAAGTAACAACAGTAGAAACTTGACATTGACGTTATAGGCACATGACTGTATTAGGTATAAGACAATCCAATAAACATTTTTTTTTATTTTAAAGTAAAAAAAGGGGGGGACGAAGTGCGGGGGATAGGTGGGAACGACAAGGAGAAAAGAGGGGGTGGTTGGGGAGGGGGTTATTAACAAAGGTGGTTCGGGGGGGTCTCCGGTCTCTCATGCACAGAGAGGGTCAGTTCTGGGCCAGAACCTGCAGGAGAGACGAGGCTCCCGAGCCTGGCCATGGTTCCCAGGTTTTATAGAATTGGGGCATTTTCTGTTTTAACATGGCTGTGAGCCTTTCCATACTCATGACTGTGTATTTTCTATTCACTACTGTTCTCTTGGAGGGTTCTTTTATTTGTTTCCAGGCCGCCGCAACTGAGCACCTAGCGGCTGTTAGGATAGCAGAGGTCAACCTGGTCATTGGGGCGGGGAGGTCCTTTAGTGGTTTTCCCAGCACATATGTCAGAGGGTCCAAGGGAACTTCCATTCCTAGGGTTTCATAAAGAAATCTTTGGACTCTGGTCCAGAACTTTTGGATCTCCGTGCATGACCACCAAATGTGGGCCATGTCTCCCCTTTGATCACATCCTCTCCAGTACAAGTCTGTTGTGCCGGGGAAGATCTTGCTCAGTCTACTCGGGGTTAGGTACCACTGAAATAGAATTTTATAGATATTTTCTTTTGTAATGGAGCAAATCAAAGTTTTGGAAGCTGCTTCCCAGACATCCTCCCAGTCCTCAAGTTCCATTTGTAGATTCAGGTCAGCGTTCCATTTTTGCATGTAGGAATGGGAGTGGTGGGGAGAGAAGCCTCGATCGCTCTGTATATCTCGGAAATTAATCCTCTCTGGTATTCGCCTTTTAGGCAGAGAGATTCTAATTTGGTCCGTGGGGGGAATTTAGAGTTTTGGGATAGAACTCGGAGGAAATGCCTTATTTGTAGAAATTTGAAGATGTGAAGGTCGGGGGAGGAGTATTTAGTTTTGAGCTCCTGGAAGTAGAGAGCTTCCTCATTCTTCAGCAAGTCTGCAACCATTCTAATGTCTAGGTCCTGAAATTGACCAAATTGATTTTGGGAGCACCCAGGCGGGAATTCTTGGTTTACGAAGATGGGGGTGAATTCGGAGGGAGATGAAGATAGGCTGTTTTTCCCTTTGTTTTTAATCCAGGTTGACCATGTGCATCTCATTGCTCCAAGTTCGAATTTCTGGTGTCTCTTTTCTTTGTATGCCTGGGACCATAGGATGACTGGGAGGGGGGAGGGAGATGCGTGGTGAGATTCTATTGCCAGCCAACAGTTGGAAGTCGGGGGATTATTCCAGACAACCACCTGTCGCAGTTGAGCTGCTTGGTAGTATATGATCACGTCTGGAGCCCCAAGACCCCCTCTTGCCTTTGAGGACAACAAGATCGACCTCGGGACCCTAGGTTTGCGTTGTTTCCAAATAAATCAGAGAATGTGAGACTGTATGTTTCTGACAGAGATACAGGGACTGGGAGGGTTTGTAAAAAATAAAGTAGGCAGGGAAGGATATTCATTTTAGAGGAGACAATTCTACCAAACCAGGAGATTTGGTGGGTGTTCCATGAGTCCAGGTCTCTCTTAATTTGATCGAATAGGGGCGATAGTTAATTTGGTACAGGGATTTATAAGAATTAGTTATTTTTATTCCTAGATACTTTATGTAGGAGGTGTTCCATCTATATTTATAGTTTGACTGTAGTAGTCTCCATGCAGGTTCTGGGAGGGAGAGATTAAGCGCTTCCGATTTATCCATATTGATTTTGTAATCGGAGACTTGGCTAAATTGATCTAATAGTTTTTGCAGGTTAGGGAGGGAGGTGTGTGGGTTGGTGAGAGTCAAGATAACGTCGTCTGCAAAGAGAGAGATTTTATATTCTCTGTCTGCGATTGGGATACCCTTTATGCTTGGTTCGGCTCTGATTTGGGCCACTAGTGGCTCAATCGAGATAGCAAATAGTAGTGGGGAAAGGGGGCAGCCTTGTCTAGTTTCATTTTTTATTGGGATTGGGTTTAACTGTCCGCCTGGGAGTTTGAAGTATGCTGTGCGGTTATGGTAGAGGGCGTGGACTCTCTCGAGGAATGGGCCTGTGAAACTGAATTTAAGCATTGTTTGGTTAAGAAAGGACAATTTGATCCAATCAAATGCCTTTTTGGCGTTGAGGCTAAGTATTATGGCTTGTAGCTTGTTGAGATGCACATGGTCAATAATATCAATGATTTTGCGGGTGTTGTCAGAGGCTGGTCTTCCTGACACAAAGCCCACTTGGTCTATATGAATAAGTCTGGGGAGAATTGGGTTTAGTCTGTTTGCTAGGATCTTGCTGAAGAGTTTAAAGTCTGTATTAAGTAGGGAGATCGGTCTGTAGCTACCCCATTGTAGCGGGTCCCTTCCTTCCTTGTGGATGATAGCAAGGTTGGCGAACGAGATTGTTCCTTGGATCGGTTCGCCCTCCATAAAGGAGTTGAACATGTCTAGTAGGTAGGGGGAGAGAATTGCTGCAAACGTTTTGTATAGGCATTGGAGAGGCCATCTGGCCCTGGTATTTTGGCTAGTTTGTGGGAGCTTATGGCTTGGGTCAATTCCTCTTGTGAGATTTTCTGGTTCAAATTCTCAAACTCCTCCTTTGATAGGGAGGGTAGGTTGCACTGGGCAGATATTGCGAGGCTATTTTGGCGCTATCCTGCTCTTGGCTTGGGGGGTGGGGGTTGTAGAGATCCTCATAGAATTTCGCGAATTCCTGAGCAATCTCTTTTTCTATATAGGATATCTGGCCGCTTTTGGTGCGGATCTTCGTGATATGGGATTTGGCTTTTACTGTATGCCTCTAAGTTTTGAGGCCAGTAGCCTGTCTGCCTTGTTACCCCTGTCATAGAACTTTTGTTTGGTACATTTCAACGCTCTCTCTACCTCTTCGAGCTGGGATTGTTTTAGTTCCGATCTTGTTTTGTCGAGAGTCCTGAACAATTTTTTGGAGGGGGCAATTTTATGTTGCTGCTCAAGGGCCAGGATCTTTTTGTTCTTTTGTGTTTTGAGTTTCATTTTTTTCTTATGGGAGACAAGTGAGATAAGATCCCCTCTTATTGTGGCTTTATATGCTTCCTAGAGCATTGCTGATGCTGAAACGGATCCTCTGTTTATTTAAAAAAATTAGGCTAATTTTTGTTTGATTGACTTAACTATCTGCGGGTCGTTAAGGAGGGTGTCGTTTAGTTTCCATTTAAATGTAGAGCTCTTTACAAAGGGTAGAGAGATAGTTAATTCGACAGGGGCGTGATCAGTCCATGTGCTTGGGCCTATGTTGGAGTGGGAGGACGCCTGGAGAACATTATTGGTGCCCAGAAAGTAGTCAATCCGCGAGTAAGACTGATGAGGAGCTGAGAAGAACGTGTAGTCCCTCTGACATAGGGGCTGGGTCCTCCATATATCCACGAGGGAGAAACTTTATAAGATTTCTCTGAATTTTTTGGCCTTTTTATGGGTTTGGGCAGTATGGGGGGTTGTAGGTAGTGTGGATTTGTCGTGGTCTGGGGAAAGGATCATATTGAAATCCCCACCATGAGTAGTGAGGAGAGAGAAATCTGATCCAGGGAATCGAGTAGATTTTGGAGAAATTGAACTTGGTTTTCATTGGGGGCGTATACATTAATGATGGAGATAGGAGATCCCGACAGGGTGCCCTGTAGGACCAGGTATCTCCCCTCCGGGTCACGTGTTATCTTTGTCGGGGCGAAAGGGACGTTGTTTCTGATCAGGACGGCTCCTCCCCTTTTCTTTTTAGGGGAGGATGCGGAAACATAAACATTGTGAGAGAGATATGTCATTGCATTTTTGTTGTGTGCCAGAGGTCAAGCGGGCAGCTAGACCTGGGCTCTTTTTAAACCATACATATAAAGCAATATCAAGAGAGCGCAGCGCAGACAGAATATGCCTTCCTCAGCTTTAGTGGGGGGATTTGGGGGGTGTGGGTGGGGTCCCAGGGTGTGGGTGGGGGAGGGTAGGGGGGAAGAGGGGGGAGAAGGGGAAGGGGGAGAAGGGGAAGGGGGGTGGGGGGATGGAGGGAGAAAGGGGGGATGGATGGGGGGAGAGTTGGGGAGGGGGGTGAGATTGGGAGGGGGGGGAGAATTGGGGAGGGGGGGTAGTGGAAGGGTGGGTGATATATAAATCCTGGAGCGGGGGGAAGATATTGTGGTAGTCCGAAACAAATATACAACCTGGCCGATGGAGTTCGCTATGGTGGGGCCGCAGGTTGATAGTCCATGGTGTAGGATTGCTTCTGGGCATGGGGGGTCTGTGGGGCTGATCCGAGGCGGGGGCAGAGGGCTCCGCCACGGAATCTTTCATCATGCAACGTGCCGGGAACCTGGGGCGAAGTCTGCCAGACGGGCGGTAGTAGATGTGATCCGACGGGGATCAATTGCAGAAATGTCTCTGGTCAGGCAAAGGATCCTCTCCAGAGAGCTGGATCTGGCGGGTAGGTGGCGGGTCTTCGTAGGGGAGGGGCGGGATGAGTCTGGGGAGTCAGAGAAAATTGTGAAGGGGGCTCTGGCATGGGAGGTTGGAGGGGAGAGCGGCTAGGGCCTGGGATAGGAATATGGGGAAAGGAGGGTCAGGGGACCCGCGGGGTGGGGAAGGGTGGGTATAGTGCGCCTCCTGCAGGGATCAGTCGGCCTCTATGCTCTTCCTTCTTGTTAGCGGAGATGGGTCGATTGTTGTGGGCGCCCAAAAGGAACCGTCTTGGGAGTACATATGAGCCTGAGGAAGCCGTTGGATCGGCGAAACGCGTTGCTCTTTTCCTGTCTGTTTGTGACCCACGGAGTCTTCCATAGTCAGCGTGAGCAGTCACAATCACAGCTGTGCTGAGTGTACCATCTCCCTGCACTCCAGACGTGGAGAAAGGGCCATCTGCGACGAGACGCATCACCTTGCCACGTTGATGGGCCTGGGTTTTGTTCTATGTGAGTGCTTTGTGGATTTTCTATTCTAATAAATGTTTTTGAACCTTATGCTGATACCTTGCCTCACTTACCCTTACTGCCGTATTGGGGAGGAAGAGGGTCGACCATGGGCACCAAAGAGGGGATTCCCCATTGTAACTTTGCTCGTGAGCAAATACCTGTGTTCCAAACCTTGGCCATCGTTCTGGATGGGTTAAGACATACCCCACAGATACCAATTCATTATCTGTACTTACACTGGGCCGTGTAAGTATTATATTATCGTTATATTATTATTTCACTTTTTCCCTTCCCTCCCATTAGAGGCTTTGCCTCTTTTTGGGTTTTCCACACTATCTGTTTTCAGCCCGAATGTGTTAAACGCTTGCTCCCCCTATCTCGTTTGTCTCTCACATTTCACTAAGGGCCTTGGATGTTCCCTCTTTGGGGTTGAAGCAGAAGGGTTTTAAAGGTTACCTCTCATCACCTAGAGAGACTGCAATTGTTGGTTACATTATTTATTGTGTTTTTCATTTCTGATTCTAAAGCATAAGGTAAGTGCCTGTTTTTTTCTGTTTTGTATAGTTATTTCGTTGTCAGGGGCTTCCAAGGGGGATAGGATTTGTTAGTCAGCAAGACAGGAGGAGGAGGTGAATGTCATTGTTCATTGAGGGATTAATTATCAATAATGTAACAAAGTTAGGGTAGGTAAGGTGGAGTTTATGGAGTTAGGAACTGCTCTCAGCCATGCAGCACCATCAATGTATTTTGCAGCTGTATTTCCAGTATAAAGGGGTGAGGACGGAAATAACATTCACACCAAAGACTTTAATGTGGGGATAAGGAACTGGTCTGAAGAGGAGGGATTGCGATTGATTTGACATACAGATGTAGCTATTCTTACTGTCCCCAGAGCCGCAGGTTGGAACGCAAAACACATTGACTCCAGGGACAGTAAAAGCTTGGACTTCAGGTGGGGGATACATTCTTCCAAATGGGACCACTTACAGAGAGATTTGTCCCTTCCAGGTGAACAGACGGTTAGGATTCCATGTCTTTCCTTGGAAGCGTGTACAGACTAGCTACATTTGTAACTGTTCTACGTGGAGGGATATGGGTCTATATAAAAGAGATGGCTTGCATCCTTCTTGGAGGGGAACCAGGATACTCAGTGAGCATTTCTGAAGACTCATTAGTAAGTATTTAAACTAGCTAAGGGGGCCAGTGAAATATACCAGGATCAATCCAGCTGCCCTTATTATTTGTTGTATCTTTACAAGTTTTTATGATTCCAGATTTGAGCAAATATGCATTCCAACAGCTACTCTACTTCTGTTCTAGATCAAAGTATACTAGAGAGACAGAACTGAGAGAGAGATCATTCAAAATGAAAATTAAAGGTTTTAAATCCTTGAACAATTATTGTAATATCTGTTAAAATGTTATACTGTACTTTCACAAAGAAAGGGGAAATATGTGAGTCACAATAACTTATGTGAAAGGAAAAATAGAAAAGCTACAAAGTATTTTATGTATAACAATGTTTTTGGAGACATCTGCTGTATTCCACTAAGTGCATATTCGTGACATGGTTTCACATACAGGTACATTGACATTGGCTTATTTGAAGCATTTAACATCAAGAAAAAAGCAGATACAGAATTAGGTGATGACCGGTATAAAAGTAACAAAAAACCTTCCATCATAAATATACAGCTAAGAGGAAATCATTCCTACCTTGTGAAAAATTATTTTTTGAGCTCTAATTTGAACAACTTGAAACCTCTTGACATTGAAATGGTGAAAATGATACATACATACTGTACAACTAATTTATCTCAATGATGTATAAATATAATGTACGTGTAGTTTGGACTGTTGTCAGTATTCATGAAAGTGTACTAATCCATGTCATGATAAGAACATTAAAATATTCAGTGTTTAATAATCTGGCATAGAACAAGTTAAATTCCATTAGAAATTACAGCTTAAAAACACATGTAATGTTTCTATTTTATCTGGACCCCAGCCTGGTTTTCTGTTTTTGTCTAAAAGTGCGGTTATCTGAGAGCAACCAGCTCTGTGATTGGGGGGTGATTACAAATATAGATCACCAACTCTTGCTGCAGTAGAAGTAAACAGAGCCTCTTTAGTTAACTTGAAATATATTCCTCAAGTGTTATGGGGAAAGCAAAAAGGAAACAAACACATTTTACATGCTGGTACAAGTTTACGAAATATAAGATATTTTGGGGATTCAGTAGAATTCACAAGGATGTGAAGAATTTATTTATGACAGGGAGCTTAGCTGATTAAATTGCTATCAAATATTACAGGTTGATCTGTGTTACATATCATGTATGTTTCAATGCATAATTTAACCAAGGGAGTGTCAATTCTATGACACATGAATTCTCAAATTTCCAACTCAAAATGATTTGAGAAGCCTAAAATGTTGTATGTGGTAAATGTGGTATGTTAGGAATTTCTGTTTTGTTTATCTTGTTATTTTATTAATCTGTCTGAATATTATACTGTGTTTATTGTAACATTATTTTTTTTCTCTAAACTATTACTGTACTACTTTTGTATATTAAATCTAAAATATAATAAGCACTGTTTTGGTCTCTAATTAAACTTTACATATTTTTGAAGAAAGATTGTCTTTTTTTTCACACATTTTGCTACAATTGAGTTTTGTATATTTTTCTTGTAAACAAGGACAAAAAAAATCTTGGTAGGTGCTGTAAGGCCGGGAACTATTTTTGGTGTTTGCAGAGATTTAAGGTTATATTTGTAATGGATTGAGGGGAGATATTACTCAGTTAAGTGACCCTGCGTAGAGAAAAGTGAGTCATCTAGGTAGCTGTGGGCACTAACACTTTCACATACCCACCTCAAGTGTGCTGTTCACGACAGTCCACTATTAAACAATTACTGTAACAGACTGAGAAGAAACAAACATAACCTCTGCTTTCTGCGTCTTACTATTTACTATTTTATACACTTAAAGTTATTCCTCAGAAAGGTTGCTGAAAAGATGCATGTTAAAGGAAATAAATGAGGGGGGGCAGTAAGAAAATAAGTAAATAAGCTCAAGCTACTGTCTAGAGGACGGTGCCAGGGGTAAAGAAACTAGTAACAAAAACTGCACTTGCCTAGGCAAGAAAAGGACCCCTTTACAACAAGCACTCATATGGTGATAAACGTAAATGAATAAAATTAACCTTTATTAATATATAGGGTAAAGGAAGTGAAGGGATAAACACACAGCACATTAAAAAAGTATTAAACAACTACCTCCCAGTCCTGTGTACCAGACTGGTTGCAATGTGAATATAAGGAACCCTTTAGTAACTGGCACATGCAGAATGGATATATAGCTTGTGCCTCAGTGTGGTATGTATGTTGGAACCGGTCTCGTGTCTGTCAATGGTGTACCGGACAGACACTTATATGTATAACCACAGCTGATTAAATTGTTACTATAAGAGAGTACACGGTAAGTGAGTAGTGAGTGATCAGTGCACAGTATCTCAAACTCACATGCTGGATATTTATAAAGGTTGGCATATCTAGAGATGGTACTCAAATCTTCAGGAGTAAACAAAATAAATGAAATAAAAAGGTCCCTATAGGCGACGCAAAGAATTAAAATTGAACACTAAAGCTACAGTGTAGCTAGGGAAAACAGGCTTCAAACTTGGAGCCTTGGACTCAAGTATACAAAAGGTCTCCCACAAGGCACGCTAGCAATGTCTAGTTAATGCCATAGAGTGCCTAAACCTATATGGAAGCAATAAAGCAAATATATAATGCACAATGAACTGCTTCACAGGATCCTCCGTGGGAACAGCACAGATGACACAGTAAAGGTAAGTAGGTATCTGGGTATATTTACTGATATATCAGCTGATGTTTTAAAAGGATACCTCAAAACCAGTTGGTAACAGTGACCTATGTATAGGGTGTGTATATCCGTAATACCACCCAGATTATTCATGGGAATGAACACAGTTGACGGGGTGTAAGGCAAGCAGACAAGTACTAATTAAAAAATAAAAAATAAATACTAAAAAATATAAAGCGAGGAGTAAGTAATTCCCAGAGTTAATCAATTGGATTCTATGTGTAATAACTATACTTATGAATTATATCCTCTGCTTCAAAGGAGGGTTGTTTATATTTGTTTTTAATATAGGTTTAGGGATATGTTTATAAAGATTTTCTCTATATAGTTTAATTAAATGTTTATTGTGTTGTTTGTTAATATCTTACTGTATGACTATATAGGTTATTGTCTGCCTGACCTGGCTCTCCACTAGTCCCATTCCTTTCCCCCGTGTAAACACATGCTCTTATTACATTATGTTATCCCCTCCCCAGGTGGTGTTTCTCATAGAGTGTTCTTGTCTGTGTTTTCACATGAGAAGAGCTCTTGAGTCACTGATCTGGGGTAGTTGGATACATATTTTAATGGTTGGATACATTTTTTTAATATTGATTACTTTCTCACTTTGTCTCAATGCTGAGCATTGTTATAGCGCATATTGTGCAGTTATAGGAAGGTGGATGGGCTGTTGACCTAATCTCGCGATATTGAGCATTTAATCATGCCTGACTGGTACAACGTCTGCGCATGCGCAGGCAGGTGAGACTTGCTTGAGCCGCATCTCGTGAGAGTTCGCCGCTCACTTCCCCTCTGGGTGCGTGTCATCTAGCTGGGGCGTGTTCAGGCTTGCGTCTCACAGTGAGACTCAGCTAGCTGTTGGTCTGCATGGCGCGTGCGCAGCGTGTTCCGGTTGTGGTTGGAGATTTTAAGTGATGTCACACGCTGAATTTTGGCGCCAAAGCGGCAGACGATCCCTATAAAAGGTACCTGATCTATGTTTTAGGCACTTCTTGATAAAGTGCATTGTTGTTGCACGAAACGCGTCGAAGGTTTCACAACCCTCTGTTTTATGATCTCTTAATTTAATAAAAGATTTTTTGCCAGACCACTCTTGCCTTTTTGGCTGTGCGCTGCACGCTTCACTATATAATGCACAATGAACTGCTTCACAGGATCCTCCGTGGGAACAGCACAGATGACACAGTAAAGGTAAGTAGGTATCTGGGTATATTTACTGATATATCAGCTGATGTTTTAAAAGGATACCTCAAAACCAGTTGGTAACAGTGACCTATGTATAGGGTGTGTATATCCGTAATACCACCCAGATTATTCATGGGAATGAACACAGTTGACGGGGTGTAAGGCAAGCAGACAAGTCTGTTAGCCTGAATGCATCCATACAGGTCGCTGAATATCTACTGTGCATATGCGCAATGTGGGTATGACGGTAATCTACAGTACACTCGGACATTTAAGTGTACCAAAATAAATAGTACCTGAGTGGATGAGACCAAATTCCGTGATAAACACTGCATCGGTCAAATAATATTTACAGAGCTTCCACCCGGAGTGGTGTATTCATGAACACCACAGAACATTAGCTAGCCAGGTGGAGAGAGTTGTAGTTGCAGATAGCAGCGCGCCTCGATATAGCTCAGCCCTGTGAAGGCTGCCTCGGAGCTACACTGGACGCCACCGCACTGACACATGTGCTGACGTCACAGAGGAGCGCCCACCACCGACGGCCGTTTCGCGTCGCACTGACGCTTTCTCAAGGTGGCCCCGCCTCTACGGTAGCAGAACGTTTAAATAGGCACGCGTTGCCTTGACAACAGTGGCGCTAAGGTAAGTGTATGTATTGATAATAAAACATGTGTTTTGTGTCTCTCTAGTATTAATGTGAAAGTTGTGGCTGGTTTCCTGATAAAACCTGGATAAATTGAGAGCAATAAGCCAGTAAATGGAGAATTGCCAAAACAGGTAAGTTAGTGATTGCATGTATTAAACACTAAACACTATATGGTGGGATGGAGGCATGTACCATCAGGGGTGATATGGTGTTGGAAATAGATTATAGATGAATCTATACACTTATACTCAAAACGAGGCTAGTGGTGGTAGAACACAGAGAGATAATACCCAGCTTTTACCATCATTTGTGCTGCTATACCCTATTAAACACCAGAGCCCGCACTATATTTACTTCATATCCAAGCAGTATGCACTGGTACTGTACATCTTATAGCTGGGTATTATCTCTCCGTGTTCTATCACCACTAGCCTCCTTTTGAGTATAAGTGTATAGATTCATCTATAATCTATTTCCAACACCATATCACCCCTGATGGTACATTACTCAATGATCAGCTGTTCCTTACGCCATACTACCCCCGCCCTGACATTTCACCCAGTCCTCACCGGATGTTGGGCCTGCCCACGGAAGATGAATCCAACATTACCATCTACCCGCAGGGCCCCAGATCCCTTCCAGTGCAGGTCCAGAGTCCTTCCCCCACCCCCAAGGTGACATTGGTAGAGGAGAGGGGCGAATTGTGGGAGAGGGGGGATTGAGTGAGAGAGGTGGGGGATGAGTGTGTTAGAGAGAAGTGGGTTTAGAGAGAGAGAGAGGAGTGGGGAGTGAGTGAGAGAGGAGGGAATGCCCTTTAATTAAAAAACAGTTTAGCCACAACTAGTTTAGAAGAAGAAAAATATAACTTTTAAAATCAATGTTAACAAATTATTCTGAAAGTATTTAGTTTTAAATGTACAGTATCTAAATATCAATATATATATATATATATATATATATATATATATATATATATATATATATATATATAATATATATATATATATATATATATATATATATATATATATATATATATATATATATATATTAAAAGTTCTATAGTAATAAGTCCCTTACTTCTGCCTATCTCTGAACATCAGAAATGAGGGTTAGGATTAAGAGGAAGGGGCAAACGAATCTGGTAAAGGAGGGGATATCCTATCTTTAAGGGGATGACAGTGAAAGCGGGTACTGTGATTTTACATGGGCAGATGCACAAATTCCTCAAAATGTAGGTCTCCTCCAGGACAGAGGTACAAAGTACATTTCTACTCACAAGTTCAAAATGCAATTCTTCATTTATAGTGACAGCCAAGAATAGAGGAGAAACAACGTTCAGGTCCAACATGGAACTTTCATCAGCTCCATATGGGACCCCTGATGAAAGGTCCATATGGGACCTGAAATGTAGTTTGTCTATGTTGTGTTAGCTGCATAAGCAGGATTCTCCTTGACTGAAACTATTTCCCCACACTTTGGATCTGTACATTAGCAAATGTGCCTTCTACAGATGCAGCCACCAGTATTACATCCCTTGCCTTGGAAAATATGGGGCAATCTCACAGTAAATGCCTCAACGTGCCTCAACATTTCTGTGAGATTCCTAATGGCCCATTGGATTAACATAGCCGGGGGTCCCTGCAGTCCTTTTGAAACTTAATTGGACTGCAGGGACCCCTGCTGTGTTAATCCGATGGGCCATTAGGAATCTCACAGAAATGTTGAGGCATTTATTGTGATATGCCTTAGTTTTTACCCAGGCAAGTGATCGGATACTGGTGGCTGCATCTGTATGTAGATACTGTGTCTTAAACAGGATGTTACCAACTATCCCTAAAATGTAATAACTCAATATCTGGAGAAAAATAGTAATGGGATTTACGCCCAGGAGAAAGAAGTATGGAAATCGAAAGCAGCTGCGACCCTAGCGATGAAATCTGCACAACTCCAAAATATGAAGGATGCGTGGAAGCAAGCTCAGAGCAATCACAGTGAAGAGATGATCACTGAGAGGGGAATTGCAGGATGCACTCAAGAAACAGACATCTCTTGCTGATGAGTTGAACTTGCAGCAAAGCCTAGATATGGAAGGGCTAAAGCTGGCTGCTAAACACACCAGCAACTTGCAGCTCTGCAGACTCAGATTACTGAGCTCAAGATACAGCACCCCAAAAAGGAAGAGAGTGAAGAGGTGTCCAAGATGGCCAAGATGGCCGATGATTGCAAATTGCTGGACATTAAGGGACCGGCTGCAGCTGGATAACGTCCGAGAGGAGCACCAGCAGCTACAGATCAGACATAGAGAAAAGGAAACATATATAAGAATTGCTCTGAGTCAACTGGGAGATATGGAATCACAACGCAATTCCAAAGAAGCTGAACTGGCAACTGCATTGAGTGGAAAAAGAAGTGCAGATTCAAGAGCTGAAAACTCAAATAGCTATTCTTGAATGCTCTTTAAGTGATACCATGAAATGGCACAAGTCTAGGGTAGTAGAAATAGATTCCGGACATCAGACAGTATTCAAAAGTAAGCTGACAAAAGCTTTGCAAGACCTGAGCAAGGGTTACATGGAATGGACATTTAGTGCTAAATTGGAGTCCATGGAAAAGACGACAAGAGAAAGCAATTTGCGTAAACGCTCTGCGACTGTCGCCATACAGTCTGCCTACAAAGAGAGGATCATCCAATGCAGGGGAAAATCTCATGACCATGCGGCCAGTAGAAAGTCTGTACTTGAAAAAAGTCCTTCTCGAGCGATTGAGGAGTGCTGATCTCAAGCACCTTCTGGAGAAGACACTAATAACCTGGAGAAAGGGTTGCAGTCTCCGCAGGACTGAGGGTTTTCATTCTCCATCCACTCTCATTTGAGCCGCATGGATATATCTAGTGAGAGTGGAAGGATGGACTTTGGCCATGGTAAGCCTGAGCTTCCCACAAACGGGGGAGGTATGTAACAGGGAATTCTCACTGTTTGAGAGAAACTGCCTCTTAATCCAGCAGTGAGCTGGTTAATTGCACACAGGCGATCAACCAGAATCCACCTGGCTGATTAGGACTCTGATAAAAGCCTGATGTGAGAAACAGGAGAGAAATTCCTTATCTCACATTTGGGCTGAGAGAAGGAGAGCACAGATGCCTGCACACAGACACTGTCTTGAGCACAAAGACTGTGCTGAGATCAAGACATCCAGAAACCCAGAGACCTATATTTCCTGGACACAGAAAACCCAGGAACCTGACAGAGACTGGCATGGAGGGTCATCTGCTTAAGTTACCTCTTCAGACTTTGGGGTGATAGGCTGGTAATGGGAATATCCCACCAGACCTGCAGATTGGGAAGTAAGTTAGCCCTTACAAAGGGATAGGGATTTCTTATTTTGTTATTTTTATATGTTTTGCCTGGATAAAGGAACAGGCTCAATAAAGCCAAGATATAATTTCACCCTAAAACAGTCTCCATTTGCATGCCTCTGCACACATCTCTTACACTAACCTTTAAATTGTGTATTTCACACACCAAATAGCTCGACCGTCAACCTGAAAGAGACTGAAATGAACATCTCCATTATTAGACAAGGTGACACTGCCTCTGCAAAAGTCAACAACTTTATTTTTTTTCCTCTAAACTCATTTGCATGCAAATAAGCAACGTATCAAGTTTGCAAATATCAATCTGCTACTAGGTAGGCAGGATGTGTGATTATAGACGCCCCTGTTTAAGACCAAAAGGTCAGTGTTTATGGCTGTTTGTTTTTAACATCATATTTCTTGCTTTCAGATTCTGTGTTAAATCCACAGACAAAGTTAAAGCAATCTGTATGCAAAATGTAATTTAACCAGGTATGATAGCAAGCCTGGAAAAATCACTCATACACTACAGTGGGTATGTGGGTATTTTGTTAATTACAACAATTTACATAATGGAAATAGAATGGTTCTAGTGTGTCTTGATTAATACTGTATTTCTTTTGATGAATGGCATTTCTCTTCATGAATGCTTGTTTAAAATGCATTGTCTTTTTAAAGGAAAACAGCATTTTTGGCTAACCTAATAAAATTTCTTTGTTATTTAAAATATCATGGCAGTGGAAGAAGTCATACTTCAGTTGGCTAGGTCCATATATAGGGCGCGCTCACGACAGGTGCTCATGACTTCACGCGCGACTGTACTTGCAGAGATCCGTGGCTGGTAGGGTTGCGTGTTGGGGTGTGTGGCAAGTGCATGACGAAGGCATGCCAGGGGCGACATCCCCATTGCTCAACCCTGCAGGCCACTGATCTCTGCAAGAACAGGCGCGCGTGACGTCACGCGTGCGGTTCGCCCTCACTGGCTGAAACGTGCACGTGACCAGGGCAAAGTTTGTCTTTGCACGCATCGCTGATAGCAATGCTCACCGGCGCATGCGCATGCAGTTTATCCGCTCCAATTCATTCACATTGTTTTGATCGCGCAGATCAGCATGGACGCGGCCTAAGGCAAGTGTTGGATTCTAGGGTGAATAGAAAACTTAAAAAGTTTAAAAGCAAAGGATACATTTAAAGGAGATGTCTCTAGATACAGGGACTGCAAGAAATGAACCAATAGAGTCTCAATTTAGTATGTAATTACTGTGTCTTCCTATCACTTGCTTTATAATAATTTACAGCTATAAATATGCATGCAGTAGATAAATCAGATTTACCCATCCATAAAATATGTTTTATCATATCTTAATTTTGTAATACCTGCAAATTATTCAGTTAATCAGTTCTTGATAATCATATAATGCAACTTTCAAAAACACAAACAATTTTATATCAAGTTTACATAATTAAATTGCAATAGGATCCTAAAGAAACCTGAACAATTGTTGCCAAATCTTACTTGATTTGTATGAAGGTTCCATACCTACAACTTAGTGATGTAAATTCAAAATAAAATACTTTGTAAGTCTACAGGGCATGCTCACTCATACAAATATCTAAATGTCAATACATTCAATTAGTATATTGCTAGAAGTGGTAGATAACAAAGTTGTATCTCTACAGACATGTCTAAGTACTGTAAATGTTATGCTAAAGTATGTAGTTGGCCATTGCACAGAGAGTAGCGTGGAAAGGTATGTATCATTATTTCATTATGTTTTATTTTATTTATAAAATGTTTTATCAGGAAATAATATATTGATGGTTACCTGTTGTTTTCAAGTATGTACTAAAGAGTGAAAAAAAGATAAATAAAGTGCGCTACTAGAATAATGTGATGTCCTGTCGCCACACAATTGTAACGTAAGACAGAATGTGACAAACCCCACATACACCAAAAACCAGGTGCCAGATGCACAGTGTCTATCAGTATGTACATACACCGAATGCGTCGCTCCCGATGACATCACCAGATGCAAAGGCGAGATAACGCTAACAGTAAATGTGACGGTCAAGAACAGTAACTGGCAAGCTTACGCGTTTCGTAGCACAACAAGGCCACTTCATCAGAGATAGCCAGTCTAAAAACTAATCCCAATAAATACCCATGAACCCACACCGATAGGCCGGACATAGGGGTCATGTCCGACCAATCAGAGCGGGACCACCGGGAAACAGCAAAGCTGCAAGATAATTCTTGCTAATGATATCCCATAAAATTTATTGAGCACATAAAATATGCTGTAAAGGGAACAAAAAAAGGGAATAAAAGAGTTAAAAATCACAAAGGGCTAAAAAATATCACCCACAAATTATTTTGTTTTCAATACATTTTATGTTATATCATTTGCAAGAATTATCTTGCAGCTCTGCTGTTTCCTGGTGATCCCACCCTGATTGGTCGGACATGTCCCCTATGTCCGGCCTATTGGTGTGGGTTCATGGGTATTTATTGGAATTATTTTTCAGACTGGTTATTTCTGATGAAGTGGCCTTGTTGTGCTACGAAACGCGTAAGATTGCCAGTTACTGTTCTTGACCGTCACATTTACTGTTAGCGTTATCTCGTCTTTGCATCTGGTGACGTCATTGAGAGCGACGCATTCGCTGTATATACATACTGATAGACACTGGGCATCTGGCGTTTTCTCCCCAGCTGCCTTACACGCTGCTTTGTGGACATATCTGCTCACGCTGGTAGTGAGTTACTGCTAAGTGAACAGTATCCCACGTATAGCCTCTCTGGCTTATTGCTGTAAACAGGACTTGTTCATCGGTCTTTGGGAACTTTTACCTGCACCATCTTCTCGGACAGCCCCATCTCTGCCATCAGGGTCTTTTGGAGGATTTCCTAGTGCCCCCTGGTGGTGCCACCTACCTAAGACTTGGAGACATCTGCAGACTACCCCCGGTGTGTGACAAGAGAGGTTCCCCCTTTCAGCATGATCCGGTCGCGGTGTGATAACATGTGAATTGTCATATAACATGCTCCTTTTATTAGTTTTTGATGTACGCAAAATACTTACCTTTTTATATGTACTAAAGAGTACCTGTTGCTCAACCAAAAGAAGGTAGGTATTAATCAAGGTGCATACGGTGCATAAGGAGGAAAAAAGACAAAAAAAGTGCACAACGCTAATTGTGAAGTTGTTAGGAATGTGCGCACACAGCGCCACAGGCGAAGCTCACAGCTCTCTCCTTACACTGCTCAGACGCTTCCACTACAACCATGCAAGCCCCCTTTAGCTGCATCACTTACCCCTCGGCATGGTGGGATGCTCCACAAGGTACTTCCTCCATGCTCTACGCCGCAGCAGTCGGTGCGGAATCGCCGCTCCGCGCGCACCCCACGTTCCTTCCTCTCATGGGCACGTCGGACTTACAGTGCACACACAACAGCCCCTGAACTTATCCCCGCTCAGGCTCCGCCCCCAAACACCGCACGGTTACAATCTGTCTCTTGCTGAGTGTCACCTGGGCTCTAAGAACAGCAGCAATGCGCTGAAGCTCCCTAGGCTCCTCCAGGCATGCCCACTCTCCTGGTTGGCGGTTCCAGCTTTATGTACCCTCTCTGTCCTGTGCTTCCTCGCTCGTCATAGTTTTTGTATGGGTGTTTCACAGTGCCTGTTCTTTGATTCTCTCGGTTTTGATACAAATATATTATAGAGAGGGTAATTATTCTGTGTACATCAGGTTAGTGTAAGGGATCCGCTCCTGAGTTTGGTTGGGACTCATTCTTGCAGGGCTATTGAGCTTCCAGACAACTCCTCCTTGAACCTGCAATCTGAATCACCTGCTCTTGGTGTTACTCTGCAGCCTGCTTGTTATGCAGCTCTGGTCTCATTGGCCACCTGTGCTATTTAGCTGCTGCCCTTCCCCCCAAGAAACTGCTGAACATAGACTTTCTCCAAAGTAACTGTGCTTGCCTCAAGAACGTCTGTTTGGACTGTCTTGGCCTTCTTGCCAAAGCTTCTAGTTCCTGGCAAACTTTGCCTTCGCCGTGCTGACATGGCTACACTGAAGCCCTCAGTGTTTCTGTGGCCTGTATGCATTTCCTGTTCCAAGTGTCCTTCCAGTAGCCCCGGCTACTCACAGCTGCACCCGGCTGAAGCAGCTTCGTTCAAGTTTCCTGATGACGACCCCGGCTCGTGACCGCAACCATCACTCCTATGCTGACTACCCTGACCCCGGCTTGTCTACGGATTACCCTGCCTTCTCCAACCCTGACCCGGCTATGTCCGACTATGGACTATGCAACCCGGACCCGGTTTTGTGGTCTAAGGACGGTGTATATCTATCCCCACCTCAGCCCCACGGTCCTGCCTTGGTTTGTGGTGAGCATAACCATTATAGTTAGACAGTTAGGAGCATTTCAAGACATGGGTTACCAAACCCCGGAAACAGGACGGGTCAAGGATGTAATGGTCATCTTGACTCTCTCAGATGGTATTTAGAAGGTGTCGTTCTCCTGGCGGTTGGTGGCCTCTATAAGATAGGAAGCAGCCAATTTGCAACATAAGTTGCAATATATGATGCAGTAGTCAACATGAGGCTGCAAAGTATAAGCCACCAACCTGATTATATGTCAAGCAAGTTGTTGCTAATGTTGATATGTATCAGGATCCCATGGGAACCCTGATTAGTAGATAATCACTGCCAGAATGAAGTAAATACATGCACTGTGTTTTGAGGTACACTCTAAAAGTGTTTTTACTCCTCGAGACGCGGTTCAGAAGACCGCATTCTTTTAAAGCCTCAGATAATGTGAATACGTGGATGAAAGAGATATAGAGATCGAGAACTGCATACAATAGTCCCGACAGGGGTGACGGTTGCTGCAGTAAAAGTAAGCTTCAAATGGGGTATGTAATGAGAATATTGTCCCAAAGACTGGCCTTATTACAGCTGGCTTAGCTTGTCTGTTAACTCACTTAGTTAATGTCCAGTCCGTCATGTCACCCGTACTCGGAGCATACCAGTTGATATTGGCTTTCATATTGACTGATAATGCACTAATGTATACTTGAAAGTGAAGACACTGGGGCGCTGCCTAAATGTGCAATACAATGCAATGAGGTGAAAAATACACAGTGATATAGTATTGGGTGAAACTGTCACTGCTGTTCAGCTGAAGGAGGACCTTCCCTGGATCCTCGAATAATAGATGTACACAAAATAGCAGCGAGCGCACATGGAGAAAAAAAAATGATAATATTGATGAGAAAAGTGTATTAGAAGTCTAATAATAATACATCATCAAACAAGGTAAGGTGAAATTAAAATAAGGCTGTCCCTTTTAACACAGCAAAACATATGAAAACAACAAACACCTATCCTTGTTTAAGGGCTAACTTACTTCCCCAGTCCCTTTCTCCAGGGCTGGAGGGATAATTCCATTACCACCCTATTCCCCAAAGTCTCAAGCGATACCTTAAAGCAGGTGGCCCTTCATGTCAGTCTCTGGTAGGTTCTTGGGTCCCCTGTGTCCAGGAATATAGGTCTTTGGGTGTCTTGATCTCAGCAGAGCCTTTCTGCTCAAGACTTCTTTCCTCTTGTCAGCACCCTTGTGTACTGAAGAAAATCTCCCTTCCTGTCTCAGAGGTAGGCTTTTTCTGACACCTCTAATCAGCCAGGTGGTGTTGGTTAATTGTCTACCAGCAGTTAACACCACACTGCTGGATTGAGGCACATTTTTGAACAGGGATAAATCTCCTGTTACATTATGCTTAGACTTCCATGGCTTCAGGTGCACAACCAACGAATAGACTGGACAGATGCGGAACCAATGGAGCTCTCATTGCCTCTACAATTAACCGTCTCTGCCAAGAAATTATGCAGGGAATCGGTACCAGAACTAGAGAAGATACACTTACCTGAGGCCTACTCCGAATTCCAAGACGTATTTAATAAAGCACAATCTGAGGAGCTACCACCTCACCGGTCTTTTGATTGCCAAATTGATCTGCTGCCCGGCTTGATGCTCCCAAGGGGGTGCTCCTATCTGCTCTCCCCTCCAGAAACAAAGGCCATGAGAGAATATATACTTAAGAATCTCCAGAGGGGATTTATTCGCAAATCCTCGTCCCCCGCAGGAGCAGGGTTCTTCTTTCTAAAGAAGAAGGATGGATTCCTCAGACCCTGCATTGGCAATCAGTGTCTTAACAAGATCACCATAAAGAATCGGTACCTCTTACCACTAATCTACGAGCTATTTGACAGACTGCAGGGGGCCACCATCTTCACCAAGCTGGATTTAGGAGGAGCCTACAATCTGGTAAGAATCCGCCAGGGTGATGAGTGGAAGACAGCCTTCAATATCTGGGATGGACATTATGAGTATCTCGTCATGCTATTCGGCCTATGCATTGCTCCTGCAGTATTCCAGGATTTTGTTAATGAAATTTTCAGGGACCTTCTTGACCAGTATCTCATAGTCTACCTGGACGATATATTGATCTTCTCCAAGTCTATACAGGAACATTCTTGACATGTTAAACAGGTACTCCTGTGCCTACGAGAAAACCACCGCTTCGCTAAATTAGAGAAGTGTTAGTTCCATAAAACAACAACTACCTTCTTGGGTTATATCATCCTGATACCGGCCTCACCATGGATCCAGCCAAGGTGAAAGCGTTTCTGGATTGGCCTCGCCGCATGACTCTGAAAGCAGTACAACGCTTCCTAGGCTTCACCAATAAATACAGCAGATTTATCAGAACTTCTCCTCTGTGGTAGCGCCCAGTACGGCTTTAATACAAAAAAACACTGAATCTCGGCCTTTGGCCCTCTGCCACTATCCAAGCATTCGACAGAATGAAAACAGCCTTCATCTCTGCACCCATCCTCATACACCCGGATCCTAGTTTACCTTTCACTCTAGAAGTAGACGCATCTGACTTCATGGCCAGAGCTATTTTGTCACAGAGGAAGACCCCCCAAGCCAAATTTCATCCATACACATTTTTTTCTAAATAAAATTCTTCTGCCGAACAGAATTATGATGTAGGCAATCGAGAACTCCTAACCATCAAAATGGCTTTAGAAGAATGGAGACATCTGCTTGAGGATGCAGAAACCCAGTTACAATATTGACGGACCACAAAAATCTTCTATATATCTTAGGTGCTCGGCACTGGGGTCTCGACAAGCACAATGGTCACTTTTTTTTTGTCGCTTTAACTTTATAATTTCATGCCTCCTTGGCTCTAAGAAGGTGAAGTCAGGTGCTCTCTCTCGTCATTTCCTGGTGGAGGACAAGATAGAGAATCGACAGGAGACTATACTCCCCTCAGCATGCATAATCTCAGCTAATACATTAGATTCCTTGGTGTGAGGATTCGCCATTCGGGTGGTTCTGTCCCCTTAACCCTCACCTGTCCATCAGGCTCTAGAAGCAATCCTAGTGGGCATTATAGCACTGGTTCTCATGCGCGGCACGGTGGCAGTATGCTGTCTCTTTCGGTCCCCGTGGTCCCAAGGACTACGGTATACTATCCCTCCAGCAACAGTGATGAGCGGCACATGCGTGGTACGCATTCTTTCCAGCCTTCCGTGGCCTCCGTACCCCGACTCCGCCCCGACTCTGACGACAGCGGTAGGCGGCGCAGCAGCCACACATGCTCCTCCCCCCTCATCTCGGGTCCTGTCTCCGGTCTCCGCCCCTGCACTGACGCAGGTGTCATGACGCACGCGACTGAGTCGCCTACGTGATGTGCGGATTACGCGTGGGGTGCGTGTGGGTTACGCGCAGGGCGCACACGCTCTTCACAGGGTCCACCCACACTCCTAATCGGCTGCACAATAGGATGCACCTGCGCGATCCAGAAGCCTATCAGTGAGGGCTCCTTCACTACCTGGTTCTCTCCCATTGGAGGGAGGTCCTATTTAAACCCTGTTGGTGCTCTCCTGCATTGCCGAGCATTTCTCCAGTGTGTGACGCTGTACCTCGTTACTCCTGTGTGGCTGCCTTACCTTGCTGCTTGACCCTGCCTTGTTCCTGAAATTCGTGATACTCTCCTGCACTGACCCTGGCTTTGAATACGTCAACGCTGTTCTCTCCTGCACTGACTCTGCTCTCTCCAATCCTGACTCGGGCTACGTACCCCAACGATCCACTACTCTACACTCCTAGATCCGTAAAGTACCACGTTTATGCTGCTCTCTATTATCCTGACCCGGCCTGCAAGACTATGCTAAACTCTAGATGCACCCTCGCGGTTGTGGTCGGCGTTCTATACAAATCCCTACCTCAGCCCCGCGGCCAGGCCTCGTTTGTGGTGAACTACGCGTTACACTTGGAGAACATTGTCCAAAGCCAATCCCACATTCCTGTGGGTCTCGTAGTCCCAGAGGGTCATATTTTCACCATGTCTGCCTATCGTAGAAAGGTACTGTAATGGGGTCACTCCTCCAAGTCTTCTGGACATCCGGGTATTAGGAGGGCCATCGAACTTCTGGAACTGATTTTGTGATAGTCGGGTATGCGGAAGGAAATCAGGGAATTCGTCACCATGTGCTCAAAATAAGACTCCCCGTAACAAACCTACAGGCTTACTTCAACCTCTTCCTATTCCACACCGCCCATGGACCCACCTGTCCATGGACTTCAATGTACTGCTTTATTCTTACATTTACCCGTGGTTACCCATGTCTTTTTTCGGCTGGCGCCGAAATTGGCCGCGCGCCAGCCTCATCTTCCCCGCATCTTCCCCTCCCCTCGCGACCCCCTGGCTGCTCCACCTCTGCTTCTCCTGATTCTCCTGATGCACAATTCATCCCCCCCTTACCCCGCCTACCCCTTCAACCTCCATCCATCTTCGGGGATGCCGGCGGAACACTGGCATGCACCCTGGCACGCGTGACCGGCGCATCAGTGACGCGCGGCACGCGTCAAAAAAAAACCAAATCAGCCACTTCTGCCCGCACATTGCGGTGGCGGCCGCAGGAGAATAAAGGCGGCTGCCACAGTAGAACTACCCATATCCAAATGGAAGAACACCATCCTGGTAGTAGTGGACAGCTTCTCCAAGCAAGCTCACTTTGTTCCTCTGAAGGTTCTCCCCAACACTCCCAAATTATAAGAGGTGTTCGTTAAGGAGATTTTTCGTCTCCACTGGGTACCCCAGGTTATTTTCTCAGATGGGGGTCCCAATTTATTTCTACATTTTGGCGGTCCTTCTGTCAGCTATTGGGGATCTCATTTCATTTTTCCTCTGGTTACCATCCCCAGACCAACGGTCAGACTGAACGGACTAGCCAATCTTTGCAACAGTTTAGTCGCTGCTTCATTTCTGACACCAGGACAACTGGACTGATCTTCTACCCTGGCCGAGTTCGCGCACAACATTTTATGCAGCGAATCAACTATGGAGTCACCCTTCTTTGTCAATTTCGACTTTCGACATTTTTGCACCCAGATCCGGGGTGCCGGCAGCAGACAACAGGGTACTACAGTTGCAGAATTCATGGGAAAGGATTCAGGTAAATCCCAGGAGAGCAACTTCCATGCAGAAGAAACAAGCGGACCAGCACAGACGGAAAGACCCGACGTACAGTCCAGGAGAGAAGGTGTTTCTATCCACCAGGAACATTAGTCTCAAGGTGCCTACACATAAATTGGCACCGAGATTTATTGGCCCATTCACCATCATAGAATAAATCAACCCTGTAAACTACCGCTTACGACTACCACCCTTCATGAGAATCCCTTCAGTGTTCCACACTCCGCTACTATAGCCCCATATCCAGGGCTCTCATTCTCTTGCCAAGGTCTCACCTCCTGAACCCCTCCTTGTGGAGAGGCAACAATAATTCAAGGAACAATAAGTGCTGGATTCCAGGATCCCCTGGGGAGCTCTCCATTACCTTTTAAATTGGAGGGGTTTCGGAACAGAGGAGTGATCCTGGATTTCCCAGGGTCAATTACATGACCCCAGATCGTCTGGGCCTTTCCTTCAAAGTATCATCTCAAGCCCGGAGGTCGCTCCTGAAGGGGGGGGGGGGTACTGTGAAGATCACTGTGAAGCCCCGTCTCTGTCACTCATCCTGCGACATCACGGGTGATGCACGTCAGCAGCAAATTACGCACACACGCCACGGTCTTAGAACCAGAGACACTGCAGGGGCCATCTCCAGGCTCCGCCACCATGGCGACTTGCGCAGCGCACACTCACTACGCGCAAACGTTGCGCGCACAAAGGCAAACAAGGGGTTAAATGCATCCATTATTCAACAGCTGATACTGACTCCGCCCCTGCTTATTGGTACACTTCATATTTGTGATTGTATTACCCTGCAGCTGTGGCTGTGCTGTCTCACCATTGGCTAGCTGTCAATTTTAATGCTAAGCCAGCCCTCCTGCAAACTGGCTGAGCATAATCTCTTGTGACTTGTGCTTACCTCAAGCTTTCTTCTGCCCTGCCTTGTCTTGTTTGATCCTTAATATTTGACCTCAGCTTGCACCTGGACTCCTGACTTCTCTGACCCCTGGACCATGGCTACTGACTCGACTATTCTGCTCTCTATACCTCTGGACCCCAGCACCGCACCAACGACTATCCGATATCTCCATTCCTTGACCACGGCAAGTACCACAACCAACCTGACCTCTCCTACCCTGACTCGGCCACAAGACTTCCACTGTGCACTCCGGATGTGGATGCTCGGTTGTTGGTCGGTGGCTATCAATATCCCCACCTCAGCCTCGCGGTCCCGCCTTGTTTGTGGTGAGCACTCATTACAATCCCTAAGATTGTAAAGGGCAATAAGGTTGATTGTAACCCATGGAAAGTGGGCCCTCCATATTTTTATTCTGCATTGTGGAGCATGGGTATCACAGAGTTTTAAGAACTCTGTTTGGAAATAATCAAGCACAGAATCAGAGTCGGGTATCAAGTTGATTCTGCACCATGGACAGTTAGTAAAATGTTGTATGTTTAAATCTTCATTTGTAGCCCTGCAGGGAGGCTCTTAGTAGCGGAACTATTGTGCTTATACCAGAGTATATAACTAATAATAATATAACTAAATATTAATGCAGCTATACTCATCTGATGGTATTTCCAGTCTGCAGTCGCTCCATCACTGTGTTTAACAAACAGTCTCCCGCAGTTATTTCCGCATGATGACTTCACTCCATCAAAACCACCTAACCATCCCTTTACGGCTACGTATGAAGATTTAAACATACAACATTTTAAAGCCTGTAAAAAAGGCTAAATGTGATTGACTAATGCAGGGGAGCGAAAGTTTTTGAGCTGTGCCCCCCTGCATGCTCCACCTCGCTTTCACGCCCGCCTCACCTTGTAGTGCGGCGTCAAATGACGCTGAGTGGTCACGTTACCCCATTGCCATGGAAACAGATGCGTGACGTCACTCCGCATGACACCGCGGTGTCATTTGACATCACGTTGCCATGGCATGTTTTTTTGCAGCTCTGCAGAACCCCGGTAAGTGAGTTTCAGGGGCCTCACGCAACATCTGCAAGTGCCTGCGCCCACCCCCAAAAAAAATCCAGTGCCTCCCACTTTGCGCACCGCTGGACTAATGCATGTTCATTAAATTGTGGCTCTTTTGTAAACAGCGAATACTGCAAATCACCACCAGCACCCGTGAAGTTTTTAAACATAAAGTGATTACCATTGGCTTCAATATACAATATGCTGGTTAGTAACAACTTTGAACAACATGCTTCATTTGTATATTAGGAGTACATAAATAACAATGCTGGTTGTGATGTTTGCTGGATACAATTAGCTACAATTACTCTGTCATTCATATAAATAGAGGCTGTAACTGGATACGGTCTGTGAACCGTGCCTAGAGGCGAAGATACACTTTTATAGTGTGCCTCTGAATGCAGTATTGATAAATGTAAATTACAGCAGAGTTTACAAGGGTAGAAGATATAGATATAATATACTCTTTTATATCTCATATAACGGATTACTCTTCTCACGATTAACTAGCAAAATCAGTGTATGGATGTATGTCATAGTTTGAATTATTGAAATATCACTTTAACTACCATTAGTGATACCATTCAAATGTTTAATTCATGTTATGTTCAACTATCTGGATGTTGCATCTTCAAGGCTCTAATAGGATTTGAGTAGTGAACCTTGCCTCGTGACATAAATGCTGATTATAGGTGAGCCTGCAAATAGAAGATCACCTGACATTTCTGTCCTGACATCCAGCTTCACAAAATAAACTTTGGCCTTCTACTATGAGTGCATAGAAACTATGAATTAATATTCTTAGGTTACCGTGAATATAGGGAAATACCCTATTTGCTGACATATGCTTAGTAGGGTAGATTAACACATGACTTTATAACATCATACGGATACGTTGTGGTCACATCACTCATATGTGCCCCGCGGATATATATGTTTTAAACCAATAATTTGCTATGTACCTATACATAGCCATTTAATAATTACTGTGAATTAGTAAGCTCACTCACTCTATAGTTATTCTGTGCACGGAGAGGGGTACTTGTCTCTCCTACCCATGTAAGCATGTAATTATGATCAGGGGTGTTTCCTGATGCCTCCATTCCCAGGTAGATTTTCGTAATCAGCCCTTTCTGATATACTCCCTTCTAACAGTATGACTGAAGCTGGTAATCTCAGGAAAGGCCGAGTTATGTAATATTTTGTTCACAATATGTCGTAACTGAAGTTATTTAAATATATGGAGGTCATGAGCCTCATATTTGTCGCATAGTTCCTGGAAGCTAAGAATCTTCTCTTTACCCAGGAGGTCTGCTACTGTCCGTATATTTCTATTATTATATTGATCAAACTGTTTTGGTTCACATCCCGGTGGGAAATCCAGATGATTGAGATGTGACATTAACTGGGATGGAGATGAGGTGAGTTTATATTTTCCTTTGGTTCTATTCTAGATCCACGTGAATCCATAAGTGTTACGATTGTGCTCGCCACAAACCAGGACCAGACCGCGGGGCTGAGGTGAGGTTATATAATCACGACCTTAGTCCGCGCAGACTGATCCGGAGTTTGCAGTTCGTAGTCGTACGTAGCAGGGTCAGGGTTGGAGAAGGCAGCATCGTCGTTATTCAAGCAGGAGTTCGGCAACAGGTAGTCAGGAGTTCTCCGCTTCAGCTTAGGAGCGTGAGCGCGGGAGTGGCCTCTTTGTGAGGAACGGCCTCGGCCCATGACGCCGGTCTCAGCAGGGGGAGACAGCAGGCTGGCCAAAGTACACCGCAGGGCAGCGTCGGGAAACCAACGCTTCAGCACAGAAGTCAGGAACGGGCCCCCGCATGGAACTAGCAGGCGGCCTCAGGAAACAATGCTTCAGCAGAGAAGTCAGGAACGGGCCCCCACATGGAACTAGCAGGCGGCCTCAGGAAACAACGCTTCAGCAGAGAAGTCAGGAACGGGCCCCCGCATGGAACTAGCAGCAGGCCTCAGGAACTAGGGGCAAGAACCAGAAAGGTTAGTACACCATGATACAAGCCAGGGTGGCTTGTGGCAGAGACAGTAATGTCCAGGGTAGGAATTTATGCTCGGCACTGTTTCAGTGCCAAAGCCCAGGATATAAAGGGCGGAGATCCAATCACAGGAGGAGGGTGTGTGAGTATTCCTCCAATGATGGAGCACAGGGCAGAAGCTGCAATGAGAAGCAGCACATGTGCCATTGATTGCCAGAGGAAACTTTTGCAATTGCAGAAGTCTGCAAAAGCTATAATCAAAGCCAGGAGGGGATTCCTTACAGTACCCCCCCCCCTTCAGGTAAGACCTCCGGATGAACAGGGTCCATCACAGATTTGGGGGACATGGAGTTGTTTCTAAACCTCCTTAGGCGAGAGGTGGCGTTGAAAGCCCATGATTTGTTGGGATTCCTTACAGTACCCCCACCACTGGGTGAGAAGCCTGGGTGGACAGGACCATTCATAGGTCTGGGAGACATAGAGTTGTTCCTGAAGTGTCTCAGGCGTGATTTAAGTCCAAAATCCAGGTATACATTGGCGAGTGCCGCAAAGGACAATGGTGGCACTGCGCTTTTTGGTACATAGGCAATGGGACCAGGGGACTCCGGAATAGGGACATCAGAAGGGCAGCAGCCAGGTGTCCGGTGCATAGTAATAATCCAAGAATACGGGACACAGGACACTGATTGTCGGACAAAAATGACATTGGGGAATTCGGGGCAGACAATGGCCTTGGTGGAATCAGCATGTAAGAAGTTGCGAGAGTCTTTAGCTCCCAAGGAATTCAGGGTGGTGGTTAGCGAGGGTATAGGGCGGGCGGGTTCACTGCAAGATATTGGAGCAGTAGTCTTGATACGAACCAGGCTTGTAATCCCAAGCAATTCGAGAGAGCTGGTAGTAGTGTTTACGTAATTGTTGGTTGTGGTACATGCAGTTGCAGGATCCGCCTCCTTTGGCCTCTGAAATTTGGGGGGAATCAAATCCAAAGATATGGTTTGGCAAAGGGCATAGTAAGCATCACGGAGACAGTAGGGGACAGCATGCCCAAACCCATAGCGGGGCCATTAAGAACAGGGATGGACGCCTCATGTAAAGCAACGAGGTCCAGCATGAGTGTCTTCGTACTAGAGAATGAAGACATGCAATCCAGAAAGGGCACTTCAGACACCGCACAGAAACCTGCGAGTAAAGCCTCTGTTTGAAAGGTGAGAAAACAGATCTTATCCGAGAAAGCAGGAAGCCGGGTAAGTGGTGAAACAGGCTTAGGAATAGAAGTCTTGGGGTTAATGCTGGGTACCTCCAACACAGAGAAGGAAAACAGAGAACTAGAGCTTGGCTTAGGAGTGGAGGTCCCACGTACCCAGGTCTCGCATGATACTGTGGGAGAAGCAATGCGAAATATTACTGTTTTAAACATAGGGTTCTTAACATCGGTAGTTCCAGGCACCTTCCTGAGAGGTAACCCTAGTTTTGAGACAGGACAGTCAATAGTAAGTACCCCAAGTATTGTGGGAAACACAGAGAAATACAAGTCCATCTTAAAGACGGGGTTTTTTGAAAAAAGGGACACAGCGGGTATAACTGAAAGTTCCAAATGCGATACCCCTGAATTCGTGGTAGTAGACATACAGTCAGTAGTGGATACCCCGAAAACTGTGGGTGAATCAGCGTGAAACAGTACTATTAAAGGAGTGGGCATCCCAGACTTAAAGTCATCTTTAATCATCCCGGAGGCTGTGGCATGATCCGTGAAAGAAACTGGGGTAGACTTTCCAATAGAAACAAGGAACATCTTGCTTGTCACTGAAGTGGGTGATTGAGAACCAGCAGGAACTGAACTAGCTACTGTAATAAGATCAGAGAACATTGTGCTTGTTTCTGAATTGGGTCCCTGAGAATCCCTAGTGAGGGCATCAGACTCCATAGGAGACTCAGTGATAGGGGTCTTAGAACCAATTAAAGGAATTGCAGGCATCACAGACTTAATAGGAGAAATACCTTGCAAAACAGGAATCTTAGAAAAGGTGATAGGCATCTCACAGACTACCGCAGAGGTGGAGAGCAGGCAGTCAGGCTCTACCTTAGGAGTCAGAGAGAAGCCAAGGGTTAACACAGGGAGTGCTGGGGAGACCCTAGAGGCCATAAGGGGAGACTCAGTGCATAGTAAGGGATCAGGGGCAGATAAGCTGATCTCTGAAGTGATAGCCTGAGGGACCGTAGCAGGGAGGCTAATAGCTGTCACCGGTCCCAAGGAGACAGACTTAGAGTCAAGGACAGGAATAACAGATAGGACAAACGGAAGTGAACTAGGGAAGGTTGCTTCTACAACAGAAGTTTTAGCAGCGGGAGAGCTTAACTCAGCGGCTGCTGGAGAACTTTTAACTACAGTGAGAAGGGACTGTAGGTTTACAAAATCAGGGGAAAAGGGAGTTTTAAATTTGAAAACCTGATCCTTCAAAAAGGAGGGCCCTAACTGTAATTGTACTAAGGGAGCAACAGCAGATACGCTGATCTCAGAAGGGGTCACTTGGAAAGGGGCATAATATGTACTGTTCGCTTTTAACCCTAGGATTTGAGAAGAGGAGAACACAGACAGTACAAGAGGGGCAACCACAACTGTGCTGGTCTCTGAAGTGGGTATTTGGGAAAGAGTGTCTGGGACATCAGAAACTACTACAGATTCCACGAAAAGGGATCTATGCTCAGAAGCAGGGATTTCAGCTCTCTGAGTGACAGACTGGGTCAGCGACATACCTAGGAGTGGGGATTCTGCGAACAGACTTAGGGAAACAAATGGTTCCAGAATACTTTTAACTGGAGCCAGTATTATTGCCGAAAGTTCAGGGGGCGTAGCCCTGAGAATTTTAGCTGAGTCAGGGGACATAAGGGGTTCATCCTCTGAAACTAAGGAGGTGCCCTTGACTGGCTGACTACAGGGATTTACCAAGGAAGGTTCATAGGGCTGACCTGCAGGGGTTAACATAGGAAAAACCTCAAGGGTTAAGTTAGGCTGTACCTGAGAATCAATAAAAGATACACTAGTCTCCGAGAGTGGGGACATAGGGTTTTCAGCTTCTTGCCATAGAGACCTCAGCTTAGTCTGCGGGATACAAGGGTTAACAATGGGGACCTCAAATAGCAGACTAGCAGGGGTTAAAACCGAAATAACCTCGGGAACAGAGCTTAGAAATTCTGGGTTAGAAAGAGAGGGCAAACAGGATTCATTCTCTGGTGCTAGGGAAGACACACTGACCTGGGGGATGCAGGGATTTACAGTGGGGGACTCAAAGGCCTGTCTAGCAGGGGTTAAGACAGGAATAACCTCGGGGAAAGAACCAGGGAGGTTAACTCAGGACTAGGGACCATGGCAGCTTCTTCCTTAGCGGGGAGTGACAGGGAGATGGTTTGGCCTTTCTTAGGAGTGGGTGGTAACCCCACAGGTTTAGTAACAGGACTGGCAGCATAGAAATTGTGATTAGAAAGTGCGTAGGCAGCGAGAAGAGGGTCCCGCTCACTTATGATTAAGTCAAGATCTTGGCATAACACACAGGTGTCATCTAGAATCTGATCTAGAGTCTTTTGTTCTGAAGAGGACAAAACCCAGGACCGTTGGGAGAGCAGGGCCTGTTGAGACTTTCTTTCCTCATTAAATTGCTGAGATCTAGTAAGGAGTTCCTTACGAATCAGTCTTTCCTGAGGGGTTAAACCTTCATACAAGAACGCACTCTCAGGCGGAGGCAGTCTCTCAAACAGGTATGGTCTTCCAAACAGGGACTGGTCCGCAGCCTGGGACATAGGTACAGTAAAAAATGTACCCACACCCGCCACGGCGCGGTCCGGTTTTGTGGGGCCGAGCATACTGTTACGATTGTGCTCGCCACAAACCGGGACCGGACCGCGGGGCTGAGGTGGCGTTATATAATCACCGACCTTAGTCCGCACAGACTGATCCGAAGTGTGCAGTTCGTAGTCGTACGTAGCAGGGTCAGGGTTGGAGAAGGCAGCATCGTCGTTATTCAAGCAGGAGTTCGGCAACAGGTAGTCAGGAGTTCCCCGCTTCAGCTTAGGAGCGTGAGCGCGGGAGTGGCCTCTTTGTGAGGAACGGCCTCGGCCCATGACGCCGGTCTCAGCAGGGGGAGACAGCAGGCTGGCCAAAGTACATCGCAGGGCAGCGTCGGGAAACCAATGCTTCAGCACAGAAGTCAGGAACGGGCCCCCGCATGGAACTAGCAGGCGGACTCAGGAAACAACGCTTCTGCAGAGAAGTCAGGAACGGGCTCCCGCATGGAACTAGCAGGCGGCCTCAGGAAACAACGCTTCAGCAGAGAAGTCAGGAACGGGCCCCCGCATGGAACTAGCAGCAGGCCTCAGGAACTAGGGGCAAGAACCAGAAAGGTTAGTACACCATGATACAAGCCAGGGTGGCTTGTGGCAGAGACAGTAACGTCCAGGGTAGGAATTTATGCTCGGCACTGTTTCAGTGCCAAAGCCCAGGATATAAAGGGCAGAGATCCAATCCAAGGAGGAGGGTGTGTGAGTATTCCTCCAATGATGGAGCACAGGGCAGAAGCTGCAATGAGAAGCAGCACATGTGCCATTGATTGCCAGAGGAAACTTTTGCAACTGCAAAAGTCTGCAAAAGTTATAATCAAAGCCAGGAGCGGATTCCTTACAATAAGGCCCAATTTGAATCTTTTAGCATCCGAATCCTGTCCCACAGGGGACCAGAGGGAGTTTGCTTGTGGGGTACCCCCTGGATAATGGTCTTCAATACCCATCCAGCAAAACAGCCTCGTGTCAGCATTCCAGTCCACTGCCTTTCTCAACTGGGCAACCTGGTAGTATTTTAGTATGTCCAGGACCCCCATCCCTCCCCTTGTTCTCGATGTCAACATGACTGATCTCGCCGTCCTCGACCTTTTGTTCTGCCAAACAAAATGGAAGATTAGCCTCTGCAGATTTTTAAACTCTGAGATTGGGATTTGGATTGGGACAATCTGGAAGTAGTATAGCAGTCTGGGGAGAATGTTTATTCTTCCAATCCAAGACATTTGGTATTTGTACCTTTTTTGTAAATCCTTCTTAAACTTATTAAATAAAGGGGAGTAGTTGCATTGGAAGAGGGAGCCATAGTATCTGGCTATTTTGACTCCCAAATATTTAGTGTGAGAATTACTCCATTTATACTTAAAATGTGTTTGTAGAAGCTTAATTTCATGTGATGGGAGGATCAAGTTTAGGGCTTCTGATTGGGCATAATGGTGAATGGGTTAACCAGGCTCACTAATAAAGGCCAAGCCCACTTGGTTACCCCTGATCCGTGTTTTGAGGTCCTAGAGTGTAAGCTCTTGGACCTGACAGTCGTATATGCATTGCTGTGACTGTGCAAATTTGCAACAATAAAGATGTTTTATGTTTGTTCCTTTGCCAAGGTGCTAAGACCAGGAGATTTCAAGGCAGTAAGTTTCAGGGTGGGTTTGTCGGAGAATATCTTACAGAATGTGGCTATGTATCGGGGGTCCAGAGTTATAGGATACCCCAAAAACCTATCGGAATCAAATGAGATTCTCGGGTATGTTAAAGCACATTGCTCCGGTCAAACTCTAATCCTGGGAACGTTATTGCGGCTCAACACCAGTGTTCCTGCTTCAGCACAGATGGGACAGGTAAATGGGACATGAGGGATTAATTTATCCCTGCATCCTACACAGGGTCTCTAGTATAAGGGGGGTTGCCTTGGTAGATGCGCAGCTAAGTTATAAAGCTATGAGGGAGTATATTCATCTTATTCTATCCCTGACACAAGAGAGAGAAACTCATTCAGTTTTACACAAAACATCAGACACAGGGAAAAGTATATGTTATTAAAAGTTTACATTAATACGTACAGTATATATGCTGTAGCCTGTGAATGAACTGTAGGGTAAATATGAAAGTCCCCAAGGTTTATATTTTTATTAAAGTAATGTTCAGAGGGGGTCATCCAGTATGGATAAAAATCCATTTGCATGGGAGACCGAGGGTCTACTCCGCCCTCTAAGCATCAAACGCAATCCAGGATATGGAAGTGTTAAACCATTTGTTACGTAGCAAGGAGGGGCAAAGGAGAAACTTCAATAAGCCATCCTGGCAAGTTGTCACCTGCCCCAGACTTTCGGGCATTGAGTCTGTGGTGGGCTTGGAATAGTAAGTGAGCAAGATGGCAATCTGCGCACATGCTGTCTGACTTTTCTGAAGCCATAGGTGCCAGCTTTCACAAACTTGGCAAAGTGTGTGATTGGTCAGCGATCAAATTCCCATGCCGGGGGTTGGTGGGCCAGCGGTGGGCTCTATGGGCGCAATCAATCGCTAGCTCCCCTTCTTGGATGTCTGGGATAATTATTCTGAATAGTTGGTGAGATATGTACAAAGGTTTTCCTGCAAGATGATTTCAGAAATATTTCTAATTCTTATATTCTGGCGTCAATCGCTGTTTTCCTTGTCTTCCAGGCCGTCTTTTAAATAGTTAATTTCGTGTCCCAGATGAGCTATCTCATCTTCTGACACAGATTGAAGCTGAAGAGCCTCCTCCATTTTAGCCTCTAGGTCTATCGTTTTTTGCGTCTAATTTAAGGCAGCTCACTGCTTTTTTCATATCTTCCTGAAATGTGAGGCATATTTTTAGGAATAGTCCTTCCATAAATTGTTTTGTGAGTTCCTCTCTTCTTTGGGTTGTAGACAGGTTTACAGGTAGTAAATCTCCTTCTTTGTTGGAGATCGCCCACGTAGCAGCGCCATTTTTATTTTCCCCACTCGGCCCTGTGTTCTGCTGAGCCTCGCCGAAATATAGTGTGAGACGCCCTGCGTTAGCACCCTTTTGTGCTTTCCTGCCATGCCTGACTAACTGTTTGGGTATGGTACCCCTGAAAGTTTTCTCCAAATCGAACTGTAAATGTCTTCTTTATTTCTTTTCTTTTTGAGGGTAGTACTGGAAGGAGCTCTCTCGCTACCCAACCATCCTCAGTGTCCGATGTCTCCACGACAAATAAGATTTTAATTATAGAAGTTGTCATATTGGATGTAGCATTGGGGCTTTTTGTCTTTTGTTGTATACATTAGGTCACAAACCCGGAAGCACTCCTTTTGGCACAAATATATATGGTGTGGCAGGGTTGGGTCCTGAGTTTGCTGGGGTTGTCTGTGTTTGTAAATTTCAATTGGTAAACAATTATTTGGAGGTTTGTGACCCCTCCTCCTTGGTTTAAAGCTTGCCCAGACCACTTTTAAATAGCAGGTGTTGTGATACACATGTGAATAACCAGTATATTAAGACTTCTACAATACCTCTATCAGAGGCAAAGAGAACATTTACAGGTAGTGTTAGGACATTTAAAAGGGCACACCTTGGCATGGTTGCAGGCTTATAAATTCTTTGGCCAAATAATTTTAATTCATTGTATTGTATTGTATGTCTTTATTTATGTAGCACCAAAAGTGTACTCAGCGCTTCACAAAGAATACAGTACAAGGAATTATAATAATAAAATAAGTGCAGCAAAATCAAACAATATGAAAGGAAATCCTTGCCCGAGGAGCTTACAATCTAAGAGGCTTGATGGGGAACATACAGAGAAAGCAGGTGAGGGAATAAGTGCTGTAGATGGCTGTGCTTGGTTACAATGGGTGGTAGAAGTGACTGAGTCTGGGACAGTAACCATGAGTGCAGGCTATTGGGATGCTTTATTTGTGAGGCAAGTTTTTAGGTTAATCAGTATTAAAATGAGAGGATTTGCACAATTTACAGGGGGAGAGATGGCAGGGAGGCGCTGGTGAGATCAGGTGTGTATGTCTGGGTTCAGGCCTAGGGCAGATCCCCAGCTGCAGGAAGGAGTAGATAGAGGGTGAAAATAGAGGATTTGTAAGGCATATTTTACCATTACTGTACTTATGAGAAGAAAGACAAATATTTCATTATTCATTATATAATTTGTCATATTGGATGTAACATAGGGGCATTTTGGATTTTGTTGTATATAAAAGAAAACTGAGCAAAATCAAGAAGTAAGAAGAAACAATGAAAGTTGAAAGAAACATACTCCCTATAAATATGTGAACTTCATAAGCAATTGTGGAAAAAAAATACTGTATTAATATTACCAGAAAAGTCAGCTAGATTAAACACTACTGGAATATATATGCCTTACAAATAACATTATGGCATACTTCATCAAATATATGGCATTACAGTACATTAAAAGTATAACTCTCACACTGAGAGAAAGGTGCTAGACTGGAAGTACCATGGTACGTACAGTAAGAAGTGGGCGGATTAGTTTAACATAATGGGCTATAATTAGTAAGTCATGTTGCTCCATTAGACACTCTATTTAAGTGAATGGGCTGTCTTCCAGCACAGAAGGTGTCTTATGGAGTAACACTGCTTAGTATATAGCTTAGTATATTTATGGTCTTTAGGGCCCATTCAAATAAAGGGACTATAATTTCCCCGTGCAATATGTCTTAATGAGTAGCACTGGTTTTAAAATATGGCATGTGGATGAGCTGTAAAAGTGTCATATTGAATCGCATCTATTAGTAAATACCTTCCGTAGTCCCATAAGACTACATTGGACTTAATGTATTTATTATTTGTAGTAGCTTACAACTATAGTAAGTACATTTTTTTCTTTTCCTGGAAATTTTTGTAAATATTGTAACATAGTTTAGGGCATGTTTTACTGTATTAAAGTTACTCCATGTTATAGTTCATATTGTAAACATCAAGCTAAGTGGTGTTCAGAAAAGGCAGAGTGTAAATAAATGCTATTAGCCCATCATTGGTGTAGAGCAAGCAAGATTACACTTATCCACAGGCATTCCTATTGCGCGATCGGACTATTTATAAATTAATGTTGAATTGAAGAGAAGAGGGAGAGTTGCTTAGTATAATATAATGAAGGGATGTGTCCCACTTTATGCAGATAAAAGTCCTTATTTTTCTTTGCTTTGTGTCAGTGAAATACACCATACACCATTCACCATACATCACACGAGGTGGCATTATCCTCGTTGCCTTCCAGAAGGATGCCCATGCTTAGTGTTTGAGTCCCAGCAAAATGTCAAGTGTTCAGGACAATACATGCAGTACCTGTGCAAGTTGTCAGTTATAATTAAGGTCAAACTCATTGATTAAGTTCAGTACTGTAGGTACTGTATAATTAGAGAAAACTTGCAAACCTGGCCTGTTGGTAGCACTTAAAAACTGGAGCTTGGACACCTCAGGGTTAAAAGATTAGCAGAAGATATAAGAAGCCCAAATTACAAAGTTTAGTTGATGTAAGAAAAAAATATTTTTCCAAATCAAAGAATAAATGGTATCTTGATATATTATCTTAAACTATACAAATTCCCCTTACATATTATACAACTATATTACTGCTGTGAAGCGCTATTTACATTAATGGTGCTATATAAATAAAGACATACTGTACATACAAACAACTATGCTATTTGCTAAGTACCACATTTATTACTACATTTATCTGATGAAAAACAATCTTATTTTAACATCCTGTAGATGGATCTATTTATATTACATTTATTTATCGGTGTGGTTGACCTTTCGGAACCTTTCATTTATCCAAGTTCTCTATTTAAATGTGTAGCCTCTAAGGTAAAAAAAAGTTTGTGGGGGGATATTTGATAATATAGGTTCGATTACAAAGCATGTGCACTGAATTATAATAATATCATTACGATTCACAATCAAAACATTGACCGACTGCAAAAAATCACTATACCAAAGATAAATATCAAAGCAAGTCCCATATACCGTATATAAAAATGTCACTGATTAATTTTTGATATACTATATTTATTGAACAATCTAAATTATGTCTAATTGTTACAATAGCCTTATTACATATATTTAAGTAAAATATTTATCAGTCAAGACCTACTAATTATTACAATTATGTATTTGACCTGAGATATGGTCAGATAATGTACTATTTCTGAAAATAAAAATGCTTTGCTATTCTGCAAATAGCAACCCACTTACATTTCAATGGGAAACACATGAATACAATAACTGATCTATATATCTGATCAACTTCAACAAACCTATACCATTTCAAAAACACAGTGAAATAATATGCCCAACATTATTAATTCATTTAGTGCCTATCCCTGCTTTTAAACAGCTTAGCCATGGCAATCTAGTATTTAGAAACATTTAAATGGAAGGTAAAAGAAACATAGAAACTGACTGGGAGTGTTGCTTCACTCTACTAGTGCACTGTGTAAATCATTGTGCACTCTGCTAGATACGCTAGTGCTATGTTATGAGCTATGGCATCAGTAAACTTATCAAATTGCTGATGGTCCCAATTGATTTAAGATGCCCCCAGTTCCCCTTTCGAATGTTTCATCTCCCACACCCCTCGCTTGGTGTCATGCTTCCCATAGGAAGATACAACGTTACAGATTTCATGATTAGGTATAGTACGTACATCATGATTTGCAATAAATATATTGTAGATGATACTCCAAAATATAGTCAATAATGGTTAATAAAATGTGTGCACATTATTAATTGTATTTAATTAGTAATATTTATAGTATACCAGTATGAAATAATAGGTTATTCTTTTTAAATTTGTTTGAAGGATTGTTGTAATTACCTGCAACATTGTTTTACATATTTTATATACAATATGCTATCATTCAACCTGCATCTAACAAGATGAGAAATTAATAGAATTTGTATCCCTTCCCTTCTGCTAAAAGTCAGAAAACAATACAGCCACTCCTCACATAAATAGCATTTAACCACTTATATATTATAGTGAAGATAGACATTTTTTCCCTAGTTGCAAAGAATAACATAAAAATTATTTTAAAAAAAAAGTATTATATACATAACACAATGGGAATAAGCGCTTCAGACTATGGGTAATATCATATCCAGTAAATTATTAACACAATTTTGATGGCTTCTATCAAAAAATTGCCATAATTAGACTGTATTTTTTTCTCCAGATTCGATATTAACTCCGTTTTAATGGACCTTCATGTATCCGAGCCTTAGTGTCTCTATAATAACCAATGTTTGAGTGGTTTTTTAACCTTTACCTGAATTTATGATCTTTATCCACACTTTCTTTTATTTTTGTGCTAACGAATTATTCTGCCATCGTGTAGAGATAAAAGAAAATAACTTCCTGTAAGTACACAATAATCTTAAAATTACATGAAACTCAAAAATACTTCAAGGTTCTAAGACATCAAGTTACATTCATAAGTTACTAAAACATTTTTTACTCAGCTGTCGTTTGGAGCAACTTCGACGTTGATACCAACAAGAAACAGGATTTGGACATATTATCAAGATCTATATTTACTAAGTTTTGCTATTTCATTAGACACCTTCTAGGTGCAGAAGCACCTTTACTACCAATTAGAGCGAAAGTGTTGCAATGTTCTTTCTAATGCTGGAGATTGTTTAGTAAAAACAATCTTTATATTTTAACAGTATTTATTTAATATTGTTGATACTTAGAATGGTGACATTATGTTTGTATGATTTTCATTCAGATTGCGGTGTACTTTTAATGCCACCCGCTTTCTCATTATCAGAAGTTAATATTTGCTGGTCATGATATAGGTGGCCAAAAGTAGCAATACACCAGAAATTCAATATTGATTTTTTTCTTTTTCAATATTTGGAACATGGGGGTCATCTTGAGTGAAACCATGCTAATTTTAGCTCTGGGGATGCTAAGGTTCCTTTGATACTTATTTGATTAATTGTCAATGTCATTTCATTGACAATTAAACCCTCATAACTTTCCTTGAAATCCCCCCAAAGACTTTGAAGCTTCCTTTTGGCCCGCGGAATCCTTGCGATTTAGAGGCCATTTTCTTAAAGAGGAGGAAAAAATGGCAACTAAGCTAATAAGTAATAATTAAGTGTGTGCTGGGAGGCTGATAAAAATAGCACAGTTCCGCTCCAGAGGAATCCCAGGATTTAATTATTATTTAAAAAAAAAAAAAAAAAAAATGTGGTGAGATTGCTGATTTAAGCAAGATTTTTTATGTGCTATTTAAATATGCGATTGTAACAACACTAAACAATTTCCTATTTGCTTAAGATATGCGACTCAAATAATGAGTAAGCCCTGCAAAGTAGTAAATAGGTTACTTCAGATATTGCGCTAATGGCTGTGTGAATAAAATATATTGTGAGCATTATCATATATCTCAACAAATCTCAGAAGACTACTTTCTGCACATTAAATAATTGCAAATCAAAGGCAGAATTGCTATCAAATGTGAAAGTAGAAGGCAGTTTGTTTTAGTTGTACAACACTTTCGGCTTACTCAATTATACAATAACTTAAAATTCGAACAAATTACGGAGCCGTTTTCGTGTGCACTGTTGTATTCCACGTGGCATTAACGCTGCCAATTGCCACAGGGACACGTGTTTATCGTGGTTGCTGTGTTTGAATTTCACGGATTCTGTTTCGTATAAGTGGCAGAAATGAATGAATTGTAATGTGTACAGTACTGTGATTCTGCGTCAATTTCAGTGTTTAACACTAAAATGCCATTTTCTGCACTCGCGTCTTAAGGTGGGAAGGGGTGGGAAGGTTGGAAGAAATCATGCGCCATGACATGGGTATGCGGAGGTATACAACGCGTGAATTGCTCGAATAACAGCCGCTGCATTTGTATATACAGTACAGTATGTGTAGTTAAGGATTTTATATGCAGGTATTTACTTATTCAAGCACACACTGGTATTTGGTTGAGATATCTTGCGAAACCTGATTAATTCAATTGTAATTGTTTCCCAAATTCTGTCTCGCTTTTTGATAAATAAATATGTTTAGATGCAGACTATTTGCAAACAAAACTTGTATATGGTTGTGGACTGATTTTAAAATAATTAAAACATTCAAGAAATATTATTGGATGCACAGTGTATTCAAACTAATTTTAAACAACATAAGACTTTAAAAAAATCAAGTTACCATACTGTGCACTTTGTAGGTTATAAGATGCTGACATTGAGCCAAGTTAGAGCCTTCCTTAACTGCAGTTCTCCTCCAATGATCCTTTAAAGTATCGCATGATGCAGGTCTGAAATAGAGGAAATCAATAGGTCAGTTACCATTTGCTGCATCGTGGATCTTTTAAGTTTGACTAATTATACCCTTGTCATCTAATGAACAAATAAACAACAATATGTCAAAAGACATTCAGGAAAAAAGAAATATTTACAATGTTCTTGCTGTTTTTGTTCCCATTGTTCCAAAATGTACTGTATATTAAAGTTAAAACCACAGAATACATTAGTGTTATCATCGTTGGACTGTACAAATTGTCCACACAAATAAATAGTATAGAACATTTCTACAAAACCAAGAAAATGTAAAATATAACAACAAATACCATGCATATATGAACTATGTCGTGAGAAATGATTGACTGCACTTGAAAAATACATATTTTCATGAATAAAGTATATTTTCACTGTTGCACATGTACAAAGATAATTACTCTATGTTCCCACTTCTCAAGGCAGAAGCACCGTTGAATTACATGACTGTTTGAGCAAAACTTCAATAAGACTTGTTCATCTGCAGTGTATCTGAGTATCACAACTACAGCTGCTAATTAGCCTGAGGAAAAAAGTAAAGGTTGGTGTGTTTTACAATCCTTTGTTGCTGCTGAGGAAATATTTGTATGGAAATACATGGTTGCTATGGAACCAAGATACCGGTGCTCCTGTCTTACTGCTTTTCTCCCGACTGCAGAAAATTAACCCATATTGTGCTATTTGTTTATTAATTATCCACCGTGTTTTGAGACAGAGGTAGGGAACAGGTAAATATACCCATGAGTCTTTATGCACAATAAATATTTTACCCTAACACACCATAGTTTGCATGCTTTATTTAGCACCCTTGCTCAATTAGCTCAGTGAGCCGTGGTCCCTATAGGGCAGTTAGAGGATTACTTCTGTACAGGGCCTAGTTGCTACATTTTGTGTACTATTCTTGCTCTTTAAAGGTTAGTGTCTGGTACCGCATTAGTTCTGGGTGATGCTGGAAGGTCACCTGATATGGGGTGACCTGACAGTAATGTTTAGGTATCCTTTAATTTGCACAGTTAAAGGGGTGGGGTTGTATTCCACACCCACTGTATAAAAGGTTGGGATTAGCCATTTAGTTTCAGACCCCAGGAGGAACTCCAGGACCTCAATAACAGGATTCCGAGGAGGTACCAATGAAGGGGGTCTCCAGGTGCTCCTACAGCTGCGAACGCCTTAATCCTAAGGCGGCCGTAGCCGAGCCGCTCTGGTAACCGCGGCCAGACACGGTCTGTTTTCTTTTTTTCCGGAGCGGTTTTCGATATGTTAGCGCTCGGATTTTTAGCGCTGTCTGCAATTCTGCAATACCGTCTAAAAACTCAGGTGGGCGTTCGCGAGCTGTTGTCTTAAAAGTCTAATAGCAATCCAACCTATAGTACAGCCGTAAATTTTCTGCAAGTCTGTGTGTGCGCGCGCAGTAATTGTAAATTTGAAGATTTATACAGTATTACAAAAATATAATGTCGCGTCTTCTTCGAATATAAAATTATCACATTTCTACAGTAAATGTATTATTTAGTAATCAAAACTTTTACTTATTTTCATACTGTTTATTTTATGCGCATGCGTGTACTGTACAGTATGTCTCATTTGAACATTGTTGAAACATAGGCATGTTACAGTATCACATTTCGGCGCATTTAACATTATGATGACATTTTGAAAATATTTATTTGTACTGATAATCCATCATACAGCGCTCTCCCCATCGCCCCCTCACACACACAAGGTATTTCAACTTCTTATCTACAGTACCACTCTCCCACACCATTCCTTGGAATGGATGGCTTTCTGGCATTAATCTTCCCGAACCTGTCATCACATTCCTGCGCATGCGTGTATAACTTCCCATTCAATTAGAAGTTCGTCTGGAAAAAAAAGGGGGTTTTTTTGTTATTTTTTTTTGTTTCTCGACATGTGCTGTGCCTACATAACAATTCTTGATATTCTGATCATCAATCAGAACTGTAGCTTTTTAATTCTACACCAGTCATGCATGCTTTATGACGTGGGTGGCATACTGTGATTTTTATTTGGGGGTGTGGGGATCAAAACATTATGATGACCTGTTGAAAATATTTCTTTGAACTACAGGTAATCCACCATACAGCTTTCCCCCACTCCCCCCTCCCCCCGCACACACACAAGGCTCAAGGATTTCCACTTTTTATCGACCCCTCTCACAAACCATTCATTTTCAAATGGTTGACTTTGTGGCTGTAATCTTCCCGAGTGAGCCTGGTCTCACATTTCTGCACCTGCATGTAATTCTCTTTGGGTGGGACCTTGTTGATTATTAATGCGCATGCGTGTATAATTTCCCATTAAATTAGAATTTCATGTCTGAAAAAAAGTTTTTTTTTTTTGTTATTTTTTTGTTTCTCGACATGTGTTGTGCCTGCATAACAATTCTTGATATTCTGATCATCAATCAGTACTGCAGCGTTTTAATTCTATCACCATACACCTGTAAATGTTTTGACTTACTGTACTCCAATAAAAAAAGTTTGATTGTTTTAAATTGTATTAATATTTAAATGTTTTTACTTACACCATACACCTGTAAATGTTTTTACTTACTGTACTCAATAAAAAAAATGTTGCTTGAGGAGGCTTCCGGTGACGTCATCACAAATGCCAGCTTAAAAGCAGAGCTCCCGATACCCCTCCACTAAGAAGGTGATAAAACGATCAAAAACCACCTAAAAACATCAGGGAAACGCTCAGGAAGCATTAGCTACAAGCCAGGATGGCAAAACAACAGAGGAAAAGCGCCACGCAAAGCGTTTCTACATACTTTACTCCCACGAAGCGCTCGGCAGATCAGGAGGAGGAGAGCCAAGATGGCGCCGGCACCAGTGTCGTGAGCACTCCCGCCCGCGAGCAGCCACTGCAGGAGAATATCAGCGCAAGCCACCTCATTACAAAAGACTTCCTAGAGGAGTACATGGATCAGATGTTTACCAAACTGAGGAAAGGCTTTAACGAGGACCTAAACAGCGTGATTGACAAACTTGAACTAGACATCAATGGTCTGACTCAGAGAATGGAGTCTCTGGAGGGCAGAGTAGAAGAGATTGAGGCGGTTCAGTACTCGGCTGAGGACGAAATTCACAGGCTGAAACAAGAAATTGAACTTTTAAAAGACGGTCTTGAAGACCAAAAGAATCGTGACCGTCGCCAAAATTTGAGGTTCAGAAACATCCTTGAACTAATAACAGCAGAGGCCCTCACACCTTATCTACAAGACCTCTTCCACTCCCTGGCCCCAGACATGAGGAAAGAGGACATGGAGCTTGATAGAGCCCATAGAGCCCTAGGTCCCAGACAGGAGGACCCCAAAAGGCGCAGAGACGTGATTGCACGGTTTCATTCTTATGGCTCAAAAAAAAAAATCCTGTCCAAGAGCAGAGAGCTGAACCATATACCCTTTCAGGGAGAACAGATCCAGATATACAGCGATCTGTCAAGAATGACCATCTTCCGCCGAAAGGGCTTAAAGCCTCTCACTCAGCACCTGCAAGATCACAACGTGCGCTATAGATGGGGATTTCCATTCAAGCTCAGCATCCACGCTAAAGGAAAGTTCTTCACGATCGCACACATAGAAGAAGCCCCCAGATTCCTGCGCCCGCTGGGACTCCCTGCCTTACAGGGACAGATACAAGAGGGAGAGGAAGAAGATACCAACTTACCCCGAAGGCAACGAGGCTCCAGATCTTCAGAACGCCTGGCTCAGCAGAGAACCACCAGAGCAGCCACAGGACCATAAAGACCAAGAAAAGAAAAGGTTGAGATACCCCTCTTCACATGCAGAGATACCAGCCCTCCCCCCTGTCCCCCTATATCTGAGCTGCACCTGCTGATGCAACTCCCTCCCCGGTCTATGCTTACCTGCAAAGACATACCGCAGAGCTCCCTACATCCCCCCCCCTCCCTGCCTCTCCCCTGATGTGCCTATATCACAAACACTCGCTCCCCACATGTTTCTCCCTCTCACACTGACCCCGTCCTCCCTCAGCCCGAGCCCGAAGAGAGAGGAACCCCAGGTTAAGGACAGCCCTGGCCTCCCAACATAACTGGAGGAGGTGGAGAGGGGGATCGGGAGAGCGGAGCTGGGAGGGGATCCAGCGGAGTCTGGCAGCGGATGATACAGCCTGATGGTAGAGGTAAAAAAAAATGACGCTGAAGAGATATACCTGAAACGACCACAGGAGGTCGATGTTTCATTGGTGATAGAAGCCCTATTCTCTATTTGAAAGAAGGGAATGTGTCTATCTGTTTTCAATGGACAACGAATATCCACCCCCTCAGTGATAGTAGATTGTTGATTGTAGATATTGTAGATATACCCCCTGTCCCCTTTCCACCCCCTCTCCTTCCCTCCCCCCTCCCCCTGCATAAGAATAGCTCTCTCCCTACTCAACTGAAATATAGAGATGAACCTAAGAACGTGTAACAAATAAATGATGCTATCTTACAGTCCCCATCCCACCCCTCCCCACCCTCCCACCCTCCCCCCCATCATCCTCCACCCTTTCACCCCTCCCCCCTCCAGCCCCAGTCCCTTCCCCCCCTCCTCCCTGTCCCTTTTCTTTCCCCCCCATGTAAAAGATCTTACTTTGCGTACCCTGGTACAGTTCAAATACACACGATAGATTATGCATGTTCAATTGAAAGGTACATGATAAAATGTGAATGTGTAACAAATATGTGGGACTAAGCTATTCTCCCCTTTGCCCCCTGCCCTCTCCCCCACCTCTTTCCTTATCCCTCCCCCCCTTCCACTTCCATCCTACCCCCCCAGCTGTATAAATTCATATCTTGCCTATTTTTGTACCACCGAAATGAATGCGGAAGCCTAAGGCGACGTAACAAACCAACAAATGTGTGATGTTAAATATAGTAATGATGTCTCCCCGGCCCCTGTCATATCTCCCCCTCCTCTCTTCCCCTCCTCTCTTCCCCTCCCCCCACCCCCCCTTTCCTGCCCAACCCCCCTGGTTAAGTTCACCTGAGTATCCCCAGTTATGTGCCTAACAGATATTGGAACCATCCCAATATGCAGGTCTGAATGTAGAAAGGAACTCATAATAGGCAACTGTTTCTATGATAAGAGACTACAGATATGTACCCCTCAGCTCCCCCTTCCATCCCCCAACTCCCCCCCCCCCTTTTTTCTCGCTCACCTCCCACTCCCCTTCTCTCCCTCTGCCCCCCCCTCCCCTCCACCCACCCCGCTGGTGTATAACCCATAGTCTGTCCGGGGAGGGCAGGTAAGATATAAGATCCTACTCAAGAGTTCTGTTTGCAAAGGAGAGAGGAGTGCGGTATCTTTCTCAGTAGGTCCTGAGGATCTAGGTGCCACAGAGAAAAGTATCACACAGTTTAACAGAGTTTCATAGTTATAGAAAAGTTATATAGGTTTAACCATATAGGAGAGGGGAAAAAAAAAAAAAAAAAAAAAGGGTTTCATATATAAATATGAAGTGGAGGGATTGGGACATGACCGCTGACAGTTGAAAGTGCTCATGGCTCACGGTCGCCTCCACACGGGCAATAAGCCCACAATTCAGATCACACAGGTGATCGTGGTTTCCATTTTAGGGGTTTTACCCCAAAAAACAACTATCTTTCTCTCCACTCTCTATCTCCCCTTTCTACCCCCTACCCTTCCCCTCCCCCCGAGCGGTGCGGACGCACAGAGCAAGAATAGGAGATTGCTGCCCAAGAGGAATAATGCTGACCATAGTGGGAAAGTGGCTGGCTGAGCCACTAAGGTCAAGAAACCTGAGTTATGGCTAATACGTCGACCATAAAAATAATATCACTAAATGTAAAGGGACTCAACTCTAACAAAAAAAGAAGATTAGCTCTCCAGGAGTTTAAAAAGTCAAAAGGGGACATAGTGTTTCTTCAAGAAACTCACTTCAACACCAACTCCCCCGCTAACACATTTAAGCAAGCCTATCTCCAAGCTAATTTTGCATCCTCTAAAACAAAGAAAAGAGGAGTTGCTATTTTGTTTAAAAATAATACGATATTTGCAGTGGACGAGGTTGTCCCGGATCCAGAGGATAGATATCTGTTGGTGAAAGGGTCTCTGTCGGGAGTTAAAGTCTCCCTTCTTAATATCTATGCCCCTTATGAAGCTCAGGCCGAATTCTTGAACGGGGTTTTAGAGACGCTAGATCAACAAACACTAACCTCCTTGCTGATAGCAGAAGATATAAATGGGGTCTACAACCCCGACATAGACAAAACCACAATAACAGGGGCAAACCAATCCAGTCGAACCTGCGCCAGCTCCACAAAATTTAGAGAGACAATAAAAGAGTTTTCACTAACGGATATCTGGAGGGCCCAACACCAGGGACAAAGGGATTATACATTCTATTCAGCCCCACATGAGACCTACTCGAGGATTGATTGTTTCTTGGGTACCAAAAATATTCTCCAGGCATCCTCCCAGTCAAATATAGGGTCTATATCTTGGTCTGACCACGCTCAGGTTGAGCTAATGCTCTCTTGCCATTCGGAAAAAAATCAGTTACACGTGGAAATTGAACGACTCTCTGCTAAATTCGTAAGAGATAGAGAGGACTGTTAAGCAAAAATTAAGGGAATATTTCCAATTGAATAAAGGCTCTGTGTCATCCCCATCAATTCTGTGGGAGGCACAGAAAGCAGCGATTAGAGGAGAATTGATCTCCATAGCATCTCACAAGAAAAAAGAGAAACTTAAAAGATACAAAGAATTATCTAACCAACTAGCCTCATTAGAAAGGCAACATAAAGATAACCCGTGTAAGAAACTTCTTAAAAGATTGGAAAAAGCCAGAATGGATTTCAAAGAAACCCAAATCGATGAAGTGGAGAGAGCATTGAGATGGACAAACCAAAGATATTATGATAAAGGGAATAAGGCAGATAGGTTGTTGGCCAGTAAATTAAGAGGTCTGAGAGTTAAATCTCAAATCCCAGTAATCCCCACAAAAGCAGGGCCAACTATGTATAGTGAAAAAGAGATAGCTAAGGAATTCTCAAATTTCTACACCAAACTATATAATCTACATCCCAATCAAGGGGGTAGTACAGGGTCCGAGGCAATAACAGAGTACTTAAATAATTGTAAACTGCCGAGCCTATCAGAGAAGGAATCCCTATCATTAAACAAAAGCATCTCTAAAGAAGAACTGATAGAGGCTATAGACTCATTAAAAACAAATAAAACACCAGGCCCGGATGTTTTTTCCAACCTGTACTACAAAAAATTTAAGGAAGTACTCTCCGCGTATGTTCTCGAGACATTCAATTCTTTTCTGGAGGAGGAGCCCATCCCGGCCTCAATGTCTATGGCCAATTTAGCCATCATCCATAAGGAGGGACAGGGCCCTCTTCAATGTGGAAGCTATAGGCCCATTTCGCTGTTGAATACAGACTTGAAAATATATAGTAAAATTTTAGCGAACAGGTTGTCTCCGATCCTCCCGAGACTCATTCATATAGATCAGGTGGGCTTTATCCAGAACAGACAGGCCTCTGATAACACCCGAAAAGTTATAAATATAGTGGACTGCGTACACCTGACCGATACAAAGGTTATTCTATTAAGCTTAGACGCGGAAAAAGCGTTTGATAGAATCAAGAGGGCTTTTTTGGATAAAACATTGTTAAAGTTTGGATTCTCGGGACCATACCTAGAGGGCGTTAGAGCCCTGTATAGGTCGCCCACTGCCTATGTCAAGCTGCCGGGGGGGCTCGACGCCTATCATAATCAAAAATGGCACCAGACAAGGGTGCCCCCTGTCCCCACTCCTCTTCGCATTAACAATTGAGCCACTGGCATCCACAATTAGAGAGGATCAAAATATTCAAGGGATCAAGGTAGGGGAGATGAACTATAAGATATCTCTCTTTGCAGATGACATTATTCTATCTATAGCAAACCCATTGATATCCTTGCCCAATCTCCAGTTACAACTAAATCAATTTGGCAAAATATCCGGGTACAAAATTAATAACGATAAATCTGAAATACTAAACTTAAGCCTACCAACTACAGAGGTGGCAATATTACAATCAAAAATTAAATACAAATGGGCTGCTAGCAATATTAAACACCTTGGAATCAAAATAACAAAATCATTCCAGGAACTCTATAAGAGTAACTATCCTGCGCTGTTTGAAAAAATAAAAAAAGATTTACAGCATTGGAACGATCTACAGATCTCCTGGATAGGAAGGATAGCTACAGTAAAAATGAATGTAGTCCCAAGATTGAGTAAACACTTTCTGCAATCAGTATCGCAGAACAAGAGCTTTCCGAATTTAACAAAATTTGAAAGACTATGCACAGTAGGGGTGCACCAGAAGGGTCTGATCTCGAGGATATACACGGGACTGACTTTGTCATCCACCACACAAAACCATAACTACATGTTGAAATGGGCCGAAGACCTCGGGATAGAAATAGATAGGGAAGACTGGGAGGATATCTGGGAATCGGCAGCTAAAACATCAATCTGTACGACCACGAAAGAAAATATATATACATTTTTATTCCAGTTGTACCGAACCCCGAGTAGGCTGAGCCAGATCTTCCCGGGCACACCAGATCTCTGCTGGAGAGCGTGTGGCCTGAGAGGAGATATGGCACATATATGGTGGTTCTGCCCAAAAATACAACGTTTTTGGACACATATCCAAAATATGCTGCAGGACACCACGGAGCTGACAATCCCTTTAGACCCGGTGATATATCTACTAGGAAAGCCTATTGAGGAGGTTCCCTCTCCAGTGGGTAAAATGATCAGATTTATACTCACAGCAGCACGCTGCTCCATAGCAGCGGCCTGGAAGAACATTAATGCCCCCTCCAAACAAACGGTAAACAAAAGATTGAAAGAAGTCAAAATAATGGAACTTCTTTCGGCCCAGCTCTCTCAAAAAGTGGAGAAATTCCACAAAGTTTGGGACATATGGTCCCCATCCTAGTCTAACCCTAGACTAAATCCAGAGTAGGGAAAATTCAAAATAAAAAGGGAATTACGGGCTAACAGAATAAAAGCAGGAACATTATTGGACTACACGCTCAATCTCCCCCATCCCCCCCTCTTCCCCCTCTCTCTCTATTCTTTTCTCTTAACCTTCAATACTAAATTGATGAACCCTAATAGTGAGCAAAAACATAGATATATATATCTGAGGTCACCCTTATTCAACCCATATGGGGATCCATACAGTTACAATGGATTAAGTTATGACAAGCTAAATGTTATTTGTTTTGTGATTTTATGTGACTACAAGTATATGTGTATTCCACTCTTATCTGAAGAGACGGAAATGTATAATGTGATTTTTTTGTGTCAAAAACAATAAAAAAATTGAAAAAAAATAAAATAAAAAAACAAAACAAAAAAAATGTTGATTGTTTTACATTATATTAATAAATGAATGTTTTTACTTACACCATACACCTGTAAATGTTTTGACTTACTGTACCCCAATTAAAAAAATGTTGATTGTTTTAAATTGTTTCATTGTGTCTACTTTTATAACAAAATACAGTGTTTCTAGAACATACAGTACTGTACAGTAAGTAATGGTTAGTTAATTAATGTACAGTAGTAAACACAAGAATTTTGTGTTTCACCAAGGTTCCGTGAGGCATACTGTACAGTACTGTACTGTATACTGTAGGCATGCGCATTACATCAAAACAGTATTAAAACAATACATACTGTACGGGTATAGAATACACATACACTGTAATACATGTAGAATAAATGCATACTTTTTATTTTTGGGAAAGGGTATTATGGTGCTCAAGCTTGAAATCCCATCACTAATAAGTACAGAGGCCACCTCCTGGGACATAAATAATGTGCAACCTAATAAGGGGCTCCAGTTACCCTGAAGGCAGGGGTAGTTGCATAAAAACACCCACCCCTCACCTCATTGGGCTGGCCCCAGGTATTACTCACAATGGTTGAAGTCACCAGGGATCCTCTCAGTCTGCGTGCTGTCGCCAATGGGAAAATTCCAGTACAGCGCTTTGTGATGCAACGCACAGCAAGAAGGTGGTGACAGCAGGTCTGGCAAAAATCTTCTTTATTCGAGGAACATTAAAAACGGAAGGCTGCAACCTTCTACGCGTTTCGTGCAGTGAAAATTGCACTTTATCAAGACTTCTTGATAAAGTGCAATTTTCACTGCACGAAACGCGTAGAAGGTTGCAGCCTTCCGTTTTTAATGTTCCTCTAATAAAGAAGATTTTTGCCAGACCTGCTGTCACCACCTTCTTGCTGTGCGTTGCATCACAAAGCGCTGTACTGGAATTTTTATTTTTGGGGTTTATTATACAGTACAGTATGTAAAAAAGTATTGTATTCTGTATGAAAAAAACCAGCATACTGTTTAAGGTTTTCTATAAAGCTCACAGTTATTCTATCCTAATCCATAAAAATGGCACTTACACTAGATTGTTGCCTGCGGTACCTGGATTTTTAAATCAGATTCAGCAATGTGCAAGCATTGTTAAAAAAAGGGACATTATTCATCGAAATCCCTCCATTTGCCGTTCTCCGCCTGATGACAAAGTTTATTTTCTGAGGAAAAATAAAAGTATTACTGTAATGATTTGTTCAAATTAGTCAGTCCCCTAAAGAAGTTCCCACAGTCCCCTCGGTCAGCCCAACAATAATTTTCTTGGGGGGCGTCTCTTGTTCACATACACGCATGCGCCTAGATGTGATGACACGCATATGCGTTTCAACAAGGTCCCAATGAGACAGAGTAGGCGCATGCGCCTAGCTGTCCACCAATTGTTCAGTATCTACTGTAGAAGCTGCTCAGCCAATGATATTGCTGGACTACATTTTCGCGAATTGTAACTAAAATAATACAACTAAATAACCATAAGCAAAGCGATTACTGTGCATTGATATTGATATTTCAAAAAAAGAATAACATACGGCAGCTGTACTCACCATAGACTTTGCCAATCGGTTGGCGCCAAGCCACTGCCACCAGTCCAGTATTCTTGATTATACACGTAGTTGACAGGTGACAGCGGGCCTGCCATACCTGTAGTTGACAGCTGATGAAGCTGGAAATCGTTTTGGTACATGCAAGCTTGCTTGGTATCTGTAAATGAAATCCTGCTCAGACTGCAGGTATCCAGGCAGGGACAGACAGCAAGGGTTGCCTGTCACCAGGTTTTCACTGACGTTGGAACGTTATTGGAAGCCGGTGCTGGCGCTGGCGCATTGCTTGCCTGGGACTGACGATTCTTAGTTGGTTTTACCATGACCTTTCGCCTTTTGAAGTTTGGCGCAACACACCAATACCCTCCTCTAACTCAGAGTGCGGGATCAATACGAAAAAAACACAGATGGATACATCATTTTTTCCTTATTGCACGCTTCCACACACGAGTATCTGGTGAAAATTTGTAAAAGTCATAATTTTCGATAAAATATTGATAAATTTGACCAACTGTAGCCATCTTATCATCTGCTTCATTAATTGCGGACCATATTAAATAAGCATACTTTATGTCTAGCTTTTTGAACACATACTGCAGTGGTGTAATCATCTCAGAAATCTCTGGACAATAGAACACCAGACACTGTGCATTGAGTTTTTAATATGAAACACCTAAATTGATACAGTATTATAACTTCTTCAGTACAAAGGTCAATTCACAATGGACCACTGTGGTATTTTTTAAACACCTGCAAGTCGACACATTACTGAAGCACATGTACAGTACTGTAGTGTACAGATTAGAATTCATTACAATTCATGAATATCTGCCACAAGGCAGATACGCGAAGAATTGCCCCCAATTAAATCCGAACCATTATCAATAAATAGATCAAGCGCGGGTGACGGCTGGCATGAATACGGCATGAATGTGGCATGAACGCGGTGAAGCGCGTGGCATTCTGAAAAAGTCACCGGAGAATAACCGAGAAGTGTTAAAATAAAAACGGCCGCGGCTGTAGCATGTAAGGAAGGTTTAGTGCTAGAGCAAATTTCCTAGTGTTAGGGGGGGGGAGGGGGCTTATGGACCAGTGATCAAGTATACCTACTCTAAAGTAGAGAGTTATTCCCCATTTCTGGTTTTCAAGAAGTCCTGGAGGAGTCTTCTAGGAGTTTCAGGAGGTTATTCCCTGATCTGTCCTGGGCAGGGTAAAAGACTCTAGTTGAGAGTGAGCCATTACATACTGTATCTCATAGTAAGAGGAACCTGGAGTCCAGGGTGCCCAGAAAACTAAAACCTGTCCTGATTGTGCTACAAGTTGATGTTAAATAAAAGGTTAAACATTCTGAGAACCCTTTATTTTATTCATCCACTCTTTGTCAAGAGACGGCACAAATCTACCAAGCACCCTGAGAAGAACAAGGTAACTGTACAGCACCCATACAACATTAAACATCAATTCTGTTTAAAGAGACAGTAAAGACACTGGGGACATGGGACTGTTTCATATGTTCTATTTTTTGCATGTACGTCCTATCCTTCATGCCGGGGGGATAGGGGTGTTACATTTATATGCACCATCAATGTAGTTAAAAGTTCCAGTTGCCATATTGGTCCTGGAAAAATTTAGATTTGTATACAAGTACAGCACAAGTAAGGGAGATTTGGGAGGTTTTTTTTAACAAAGCTCTGTAGATTTAGAATCGCTGAAGAAATTTCACGTTTGTCTAATAACATCTATTATAACCTACAACAAAGCTGCACACTATTAGAAATGCAGCATGGCATTCCAAAATGAAGTCTGGCTATTCTTCTTTTCAGTATAAATATTGTTATTTCGAAGAATTATCAGAAATAAGAAAGAAAGGTGTGTTTGTCACCTTTTCTCTCTAGCTAGAAGCTCATTAGTAGATGCACTCCGGGACTATTAAAACATAACATTTATTAAGTATCAAGTTAAAATAAAGTCTACATACATGAAAATCAAAAAATATAATATGTGTAATTAAAATGGAGGATGGTGGGAGTGAAAGGGTAGGGCTGAAGGTGTATTACTGAATAAGTGTTGTCCTTCAAATAAAGGAGTGGGTATGTAATATTAACACCTCATGACCCTTAACCTAAATAAGGTAATTGTACCTCATTGTAGTTTGTTTGTGAATGGTGCTCTAAAGTGCTGGAACTGTATGGATGGAAGGGAGCATACACTGGTGTATTTTATAATGGTAGCAGTACTAAGCCTTAAGTGGGCATAGGATACCCTGAAGGTTGGGGTGGTTGTCCAAAGACACCCCCCCTTCCTCATTGGGTTAGCCCCCAGTAATGTACTCACTTTGTATTGTCCTTCCCAGGGTCTCCCTTCCAGAGCGTGCTGCTGTATTGTGTAAAGTTCCAAAGGCCAAGGTGTGCAGCGCACAGCAAAGATGAAAGAGCAGGTCTTGCAATAAAATCTTTTATTTTTCAAACATCTGGTGTGGGACAGCAGCAAACTTCAACGCGTTTCGTTCAAAAGAACTTTTTCAAGAAGTGCTGTTACAGTAAAAAGGGTCAGTTTAAATGCAGCTGTTCGCCCCGTTTTCGTGCCAAAACTGACGTCATCATGCGTCATCCAACCAATAGAGTTCATTAGGCCGCGCATGCGCCGCGCGCCAGAGTGTCCCTGAATCCCCAACAAGCCTCAGCCGAGCTCAATCAGGATCGGCAAGCCTCTATGTGCAGCCTTTGCTGAGAGCACGCCTCTGATGGCTCTGTAGGATCCTCCCACACTCCCCGTTTTGTGCACATGCGCAGATGAGGCCTCTGAGTCCCCCAGCCTAGAGACTTGGATGTAAGTTCACAGCCTGCCGGGGGAGAAATATATAAATAAACAATTCATGCTATGTGGATGATATTATGCCTCACAGGGCACTGAAACTGGGCAAACAGCTTGCAAACCACTACATACCTAACAAAACGAAAGTGCAACTGTATATAAATCAAGAGTGAAATACAAAAATATTCTATATACACTATTAAAGTTTTTATAAACTAATAAGCTTAAAAATATATCAATTATGATCAGAAAATGTACAAAATTATTTACACAGTACAAAATATTCAACGAATCAACATATATGGAAAATACATATATAAACATATATTTATACCTAACTTAATTATATTTGTGGATTTAAACAAAATTATTGTGACAGAATGACTTTATTAATTAAAAAATATGATTTAAATTTTTTTTTATATATATATATATGTATAGAAATGTATATATAATATTATTACGACAAATTAAAAAGATATGATATCTTTGTACACATATTTGAAGAACAGCAGATTGCTTGCTCATATTGATGAAATGGAGATTATGTTATCTTTAGCATTTATAGTATTAATGCATCATTATGGAGTACTACATATTATGGATATTAGTCCATATGCACAAAAGTTTTTCTAATAAACAATCTTGTTATGCTGTGGTCAGATCAATGAGGAATGAATGCAACACTTATTTCAGTTCATTTTATACAATATGCATAATTCCAGAAAAAACAGAATATTTTAATTGGACAAATATGAATATATATACCAAATAAAACAGGGCGATGTCATGGGAATCAATTATTTAAGTTGGGTATAGACTGTTAGGAAATGGGGTAGAATAATCAAGGGGTTATCCCCATCATATGCATGATGGATCTATATTGTGTTGAATATATTTATTTCAAAAAATGGTTAATATTCCATTCTACATTCATCCCCTCTGGGTACCTGGTGTTTAGTGTGAATATCCAGAAGGATTCTCTGCAGTCTAATCTTTTAACAATATTTCCCCCTCTTTCTTTTTGGATTATCCTCTCAATGCCCACAAATGAGAAGCTATTTATGCCACCCTGTCTGCATTCCGTAAAATGCTTCGACACAGGATGATTAATGTCTTGTTTGCGAATCAATCTACAATGTTCCTGCATCCTCGTTTTTAATGCCCTTGTGGTCCTACCGACATATCTCTTCCCACAGCCACAGGTGATGAGATACACGACAAAGGTGGTGTTACAATTGATAAAGCTATATATGGTGTGACGTCTATGTGGACTGTGGGAGAAGACATGTCGAGCAGGCTTCATAAAGTTACACATACTACAGTGATTACATCTATATGATCCCTTAGTAAAGAATCGTTCTTGATCTTTAACAGGTGTAGATATCACGCTAGGTGATAGAAATGTGGCCAGTGTCTTAGCTCTTCTATATACAAATTTTGGGCCTTTCTCTGTGTAGTTACGGAGTATGGGGTCCATTTTTAGTAATTCCCAATGCTTATTAACAATTTTGTTCACTTGATAACTTGATTTATTAAATTGGGAAATGAACAAAGGACAAGTCCTATCTTCCTTAGTCTCTTTTTTCTTTTTATTATTGTGGCGAGAGCCATCCCCCACTCTGGTTCCGGAGGGTAGTATAGTTTCACGTTCAATTTCTATGACTTCCTGTAATGTGGCTTGGAGTGTTTCCCGATCATACCCTCTTTCTATGAATCTTTTTGTCAATTCCCCAGACTGAGTAATGAAGTCGCTGTGAGTTGAGCAATTTCTCCTCAGCCTGAGGTACTGACCTTTGGGTATTCCCTTTATGACAGATCTTGGGTGGCAGCTGTCCGCTCTAAGAAATGAGTTCCTTGAATTAGGTTTTTAATAAACATCAGATTGTATGGTTTGATGAATGTCTATATAAAAGAGAATATCCAGGTAGCTTATGTGATGTGAATGATAATTGACAGTAAGGTGAATATCTGAAGTGTTATCATTTAAATAATTAATAAACTCTAATAGTGTGTCAGTGCTCCCGTGCCAAATGAAAACAAGGTCATCAATAAAGCGTTTGTAAAAAACAATATTGTGCCTATATGTGTTTGTGCTACCATAAATAAAAGTGTTTTCCCACCACCCCATAAAAAGGTTGGCATAGGAGGGGGCAAAACTCGTCCCCATTGCCGTACCCCGAAGTTGTAAATAAAATTTGTGCTCAAAAAGAAAATAATTGTGGGTGAGTAAAAAAAGTATCGATTCCATAATGAATGTAGTTGTGAGTATAGAACTACCTAGACATTCTATAAAATGGCGGACAGCTGTCATACCCAGATCATGTCGTATGATCGAATATAGGGAGACCACATCCATGGTAACCCACAAATAGTCCTGTTTCCATGTGATTTTTTGCATTTTAGTCAATAGATCTCCCGAGTCCAAAATGAAAGAGGGCAATGCCCTTACAAATGGCTGTAGATATTCATTTACATATTGAGACAAACCATCTCCCAAAGATCCAATGCTTGAGACTATTGGCCGACCAGGAGGGTCGACCAAAGTCTTGTGGATCTTTGGGAGATGGTGGTATATGGGAATGACGGGATGGGGATTGATGATGAAATCTGATTCAGTTTTTGTCAATACATGTGTGGCCATGCCCAGATCTATCAGCTCAAGGAGTTCCTTCAGAAAACAGTTTGTGGGGTCCCGTGGTAGCACAGAGTAGGAGGACACATCTCCAAGCTGGCAAAATGCCTCCCTGAAGTAGGCAGTCCTACTCTGTACCACCACAGCCCCCCCTTTATCTGCATTCTTAATGACTAACATAGGGTTCTCCTGAAGAATTTTGATAGCAATTCTTTCTTCCTTAGTAAGATTATCATTTCCCGTATGGGTGAAGGAAAACCCCTGAGCCAACAGTCTGAGATCACGAACTACCAAGTTCTCAAACATACTTAGGAATTGGCCCTTGGCAAAGGTGGGGTAAAACACTGATTTTTCTTTCAAATTGGATCCCCACTCCCCCATTATGTGGGATTGTGTGTCGTCTATGGTATTACCCTGGATGAAAAGATCTTCCATGTCCCTAAGTGCACAGTCATCCCTGAATGATTCATGGATTCCTATGGGTGGAGAGTAGAGAGGGTTAGGTACATTGCAGATAGTTACATCTTGTTCTTCATCTGGAATTGTCACACTCTGAGAATCACCTCTCAAATTGGGTTTGTGAAAGAATTTTTTTAAAGTAAGCTTACGTACAAACCTATGGACATCAACCACTGCACCAAAGAGGTCGATCTCCATAGTGGGGGCATATTTAAGCCCTTTGTTTAGTAGTGAAATCTCTGCGTGTGACAATTCCATACCCGAAATGTTAATAACATTATTATTGTCAGCTAATAATTCTTTTTCCTCTTGTTTGCTCTTTTCCCTCCCATGTCTTTTCTTCCCCCCCCTCCTTGTCCTCTTTCGTCTCTCCTGAACATTTGGTAGTTTTTTGCCTGTTGATCATTTTGGTAAGTGTCACTTTGTTTGGCAGATGTCAATTCCCCCCTAGTAGTAGAGCTATCTGATGGACGTCTCTCCTCTCTGGATTGTGTAGTATTCCCACGTTGTGTATTGTTTGATCTATTTTCCATGTCCAAAAATGAAACTGAATGTGAAGCAGCTTCCACATCTGATAGTTCAGAATCAGCACTCTGATAATCAAAATTACTTGTCTTCAAAATTGATTTACTGGGGGTTGATCTGCGTGGCTGGTTATTAGATGAATCCCGCATGGTACGATCAAAAACAGGTCCTGTTCTTTGCCAATTGTATATCTGGTTTTTCTCGTAATCTATTCTATCACGATCATATTTATTTTGTTTGCGTATCATTATCTCTCTCTCTGCATCCTCCACAGTTTTAGCTAATATCTGATCATATTTTGAAAAGCCCTCAATGTCCTTGAATTTCCGCAGTTTTTCCTGTAGTTCTTTAATCTGTGTGTCTAATGTTGTTTTTTCCTTAATCTTATGTTGCAGTATTAATTCCATTAGGCCAAAGGAACAAGTGTTTAGTGTGATTATCCACTGTTCTTCAAAAGTTTTATCTGGGAAGCCAAAAGTTGGCGCTTTCTTCATTCTGAGGCCTCTAGGGATTCTTTTGGTTTTTAAATAATTTTCTGTAGCGACAATGTCCCACCAGATACGGGTTTTATATATCAAGAGTCTTTCTAATTTTTGAAAATACATTTTTAAATCACAAATGTCATTAGTATCAGTTTCCACCACGTTATCAAAGACACGAAGGGCCTTCTTCCTTCTGCATGAGTCATCTCCACAATTAAACGTATATGCTGTAGGTAAATTAATTTCTTGTACATCCTCCATTTCATCCATTTTTGAATTCTCACAGCCAAAATGTAATAAATGTCCATAGAAATAATAACAATGCAAAAGACCTGCTCTTATTGTATTATATACTTGTATCCTTCATATCTATTCATCAATATAATACCAGTCCATTGTGCACGAGCTACCATGAGAAAGTCAACGTAGTTTGTTTGTGAATGGTGCTCTAAAGTGCTGGAACTGTATGGATGGAAGGGAGCATACACTGGTGTATTTTATAATGGTAGCAGTACTAAGCCTTAAGTGGGCATAGGATACCCTGAAGGTTGGGGTGGTTGTCCAAAGACACCCCCCCTTCCTCATTGGGTTAGCCCCCAGTAATGTACTCACTTTGTATTGTCCTTCCCAGGGTCTCCCTTCCAGAGCGTGCTGCTGTATTGTGTAAAGTTCCAAAGGCCAAGGTGTGCAGCGCACAGCAAAGATGAAAGAGCAGGTCTTGCAATAAAATCCTTTATTTTTCAAACATCTGGTGTGGGACAGCAGCAAACTTCAACGCGTTTCGTTCAAAAGAACTTTTTCAAGAAGTGCTGTTACAGTAAAAAGGGTCAGTTTAAATGCAGCTGTTCGCCCCGTTTTCGCGCCAAAACTGACGTCATCATGCGTCATCCAACCAATAGAGTTCATTAGGCCGCGCATGCTCCGCGCGCCAGAGTGTCCCTGAATCCCCAACAAGCCTCAACCGAGCTCAATCAGGATCGGCAAGCCTCTATGTGCAGCCTTTGCTGAGAGCACGCCTCTGATGGCTCTGTAGGATCCTCCCACACTCCCCGTTTTGTGCACATGCGCAGATGAGGCCTCTGAGTCCCCCAGCCTAGAGACTTGGATGTAAGTCCACAGCCTGCCGGGGGAGAAATATATAAATAAACAATTCATGCTATGTGGATGATATTATGCCTCACAGGGCACTGAAACTGGGCAAACAGCTTGCAAACCACTACATACCTAACAAAACGAAAGTGCAACTGTATATAAATCAAGAGTGAAATACAAAAATATTCTATATACACTATTAAAGTTTTTATAAACTAATAAGCTTAAAAATATATCAATTATGATTAGAAAATGTACAAAATTATTTACACAGTACAAAATATTCAACGAATCAACATATATGGAAAATACATATATAAACATATATTTATACCTAACTTAATTATATTTGTGGATTTAAACAACATTATTGTGACAGAATGACTTTATTAATTAAAAAATATGATTTAAATTTTTTTTATATATATATATATGTATAGAAATGTATATATAATATTATTACGACAAATTAAAAAGATATGATATCTTTGTACACATATTTGAAGAACAGCAGATTGCTTGCTCATATTGATGAAATGGAGATTATGTTATCTTTAGCATTTATAGTATTAATGCATCATTATGGAGTACTACATATTATGGATATTAGTCCATATGCACAAAAGTTTTTCTAATAAACAATCTTGTTATGCTGTGGTCAGATCAATGAGGAATGAATGCAACACTTATTTCAGTTCATTTTATACAATATGCATAATTCCAGAAAAAACAGAATATTTTAATTGGACAAATATGAATATATATACCAAATAAAACAGGGCGATGTCATGTGAATCAATTATTTAAGTTGGGTATAGACTGTTAGGAAATGGGGTAGAATAATCAAGGGGTTATCCCCATCATATGCATGATGGATCTATATTGTGTTGAATATATTTATTTCAAAAAATGGTTAATATTCCATTCTACATTCATCCCCTCTGGGTACCTGGTGTTTAGTGTGAATATCCAGAAGGATTCTCTGCAGTCTAATCTTTTAACAATATTTCCCCCTCTTTCTTTTTGGATTATCCTCTCAATGCCCACAAACGAGAAGCTATTTATGCCACCCTGTCTGCATTCCGTAAAATGCTTCGACACAGGATGATTAATGTCTTGTTTGCGAATCAATCTACAATGTTCCTGCATCCTCGTTTTTAATGCCCTTGTGGTCCTACCGACATATCTCTTCCCACAGCCACAGGTGATGAGATACACGACAAAGGTGGTGTTACAATTGATAAAGCTATATATGGTGTGACGTCTATGTGGACTGTGGGAGAAGACATGTCGAGCAGGCTTCATAAAGTTACACATACTACAGTGATTACATCTATATGATCCCTTAGTAAAGAATCGTTTTTGATCTTTAACAGGTGTAGATATCACGCTAGGTGATAGAAATGTGGCCAGTGTCATAGCTCTTCTATATACAAATTTTGGGCCTTTCTCTGTGTAGTTACGGAGTATGGGGTCCATTTTTAGTAATTCCCAATGCTTATTAACAATTTTGTTCACTTGATAACTTGATTTATTAAATTGGGAAATGAACAAAGGACAAGTCCTATCTTCCTTAGTCTCTTTTTTCTTTTTATTATTGTGGCGAGAGCCATCCCCCACTCTGGTTCCGGAGGGTAGTATAGTTTCACGTTCAATTTCTATGACTTCCTGTAATGTGGCTTGGAGTGTTTCCCGATCATACCCTCTTTCTATGAATCTTTTTGTCAATTCCCCAGACTGAGTAATGAAGTCGCTGTGAGTTGAGCAATTTCTCCTCAGCCTGAGGTACTGACCTTTGGGTATTCCCTTTATGACAGATCTTGGGTGGCAGCTGTCCGCTCTAAGAAATGAGTTCCTTGAATTAGGTTTTTTATAAACATCAGATTGTATGGTTTGATGAATGTCTATATAAAAGAGAATATCCAGGTAGCTTATGTGATGTGAATGATAATTGACAGTAAGGTGAATATCTGAAGTGTTATCATTTAAATAATTAATAAACTCTAATAGTGTGTCAGTGCTCCCGTGCCAAATGAACTAATATCCATAATATGTAGTACTCCATAATGATGCATTAATACTATAAATGCTAAAGATAACATAATCTCCATTTCATCAATATGAGCAAGCAATCTGCTGTTCTTCTAATATGTGTACAAAGATATCATATCTTTTTAATTTGTCGTAATAATATTATATATACATTTCTATACATATATATATATATATAAAAAAAAATTTAAATCATATTTTTTAATTAATAAAGTCATTCTGTCACAATAATGTTGTTTAAATCCACAAATATAATTAAGTTAGGTATAAATATATGTTTATATATGTATTTTCCATATATGTTGATTCGTTGAATATTTTGTACTGTGTAAATAATTTTGTACATTTTCTGATCATAATTGATATATTTTTAAGCTTATTAGTTTATAAAAACTTTAATAGTGTATATAGAATATTTTTGTATTTCACTCTTGATTTATATACAGTTGCACTTTCGTTTTGTTAGGTATATAGTGGTTTGCAAGCTGTTTGCCCAGTTTCAGTGCCCTGTGAGGCATAATATCATCCACATAGCATGAATTGTTTATTTATATATTTCTCCCCCGGCAGGCTGTGGACTTACATCCAAGTCTCTAGGCTGGGGGACTCAGAGGCCTCATCTGCGCATGTGCACAAAACGGGGAGTGTGGGAGGATCCTACAGAGCCATCAGAGGCGTGCTCTCAGCAAAGGCTGCACATAGAGGCTTGCCGATCCTGATTGAGCTCGGCTGAGGCTTGTTGGGGATTCAGGGACACTCTGGCGCGCGGCGCATGCGCGGCCTAATGAACTCTATTGGTTGGATGACGCATGATGACGTCAGTTTTGGCGCGAAAACAGGGCGAACAGCTGCATTTAAACTGACCCTTTTTACTGTAACAGCACTTCTTGAAAAAGTTCTTTTGAACGAAACGCGTTGAAGTTTGCTGCTGTCCCACACCAGATGTTTGAAAAATAAAGGATTTTATTGCAAGACCTGCTCTTTCATCTTTGCTGTGCGCTGCACACCTTGGCCTTTGGAACTTTACACAATACAGCAGCACGCTCTGGAAGGGAGACCCTGGGAAGGACAATACAAAGTGAGTACATTACTGGGGGCTAACCCAATGAGGAAGGGGGGGTGTCTTTGGACAACCACCCCAACCTTCAGGGTATCCTATGCCCACTTAAGGCTTAGTACTGCTACCATTATAAAATACACCAGTGTATGCTCCCTTCCATCCATACAGTTCCAGCACTTTAGAGCACCATTCACAAACAAACTACGTTGACTTTCTCATGGTAGCTCGTGCACAATGGACTGGTATTATATTGATGAATAGATATGAAGGATACAAGTATATAATACAATAAGAGCAGGTCTTTTGCATTGTTATTATTTCAATGGACATTTATTACATTTTGGCTGTGAGAATTCAAAAATGGATGAAATGGAGGATGTACAAGAAATTAATTTACCTACAGCATATACGTTTAATTGTGGAGATGACTCATGCAGAAGGAAGAAGGCCCTTCGTGTCTTTGATAACGTGGTGGAAACTGATACTAATGACATTTGTGATTTAAAAATGTATTTTCAAAAATTAGAAAGACTCTGGATATATAAAACCCGTATCTGGTGGGACATTGTCGCTACAGAAAATTATTTAAAAACCAAAAGAATCCCTAGAGGCCTCAGAATGAAGAAAGCGCCAACTTTTGGCTTCCCAGATAAAACTTTTGAAGAACAGTGGATAATCACACTAAACACTTGTTCCTTTGGCCTAATGGAATTAATACTGCAACATAAGATTAAGGAAAAAACAACATTAGACACACAGATTAAAGAACTACAGGAAAAACTGCGGAAATTCAAGGACATTGAGGGCTTTTCAAAATATGATCAGATATTAGCTAAAACTGTGGAGGATGCAGAGAGAGAGATAATGATACGCAAACAAAATAAATATGATCGTGATAGAATAGATTACGAGAAAAACCAGATATACAATTGGCAAAGAACAGGACCTGTTTTTGATCGTACCATGCGGGATTCATCTAATAACCAGCCACGCAGATCAACCCCCAGTAAATCAATTTTGAAGACAAGTAATTTTGATTATCAGAGTGCTGATTCTGAACTATCAGATGTGGAAGCTGCTTCACATTCAGTTTCATTTTTGGACATGGAAAATAGATCAAACAATACACAACGTGGGAATACTACACAATCCAGAGAGGAGAGACGTCCATCAGATAGCTCTACTACTAGGGGGGAATTGACATCTGCCAAACAAAGTGACACTTACCAAAATGATCAACAGGCAAAAAACTACCAAATGTTCAGGAGAGACGAAAGAGGACAAGGAGGGGGGGGGGGAAGAAAAGACATGGGAGGGAAAAGAGCAAACAAGAGGAAAAAGAATTATTAGCTGACAATAATAATGTTATTAACATTTCGGGTATGGAATTGTCACACGCAGAGATTTCACTACTAAACAAAGGGCTTAAATATGCCCCCACTATGGAGATCGACCTCTTTGGTGCAGTGGTTGATGTCCATAGGTTTGTACGTAAGCTTACTTTAAAAAAATTCTTTCACAAACCCAATTTGAAAGGTGATTCTCAGAGTGTGACAATTCCAGATGAAGAACAAGATGTAACTATCTGCAATGTACCTAACCCTCTCTACTCTCCACCCATAGGAATCCATGAATCATTCAGGGATGACTGTGCACTTAGGGACATGGAAGATCTTTTCATCCAGGGTAATACCATAGACGACACACAATCCCACATAATGGGGGAGTGGGGATCCAATTTGAAAGAAAAATCAGTGTTTTACCCCACCTTTGCCAAGGGCCAATTCCTAAGTATGTTTGAGAACTTGGTAGTTCGTGATCTCAGACTGTTGGCTCAGGGGTTTTCCTTCACCCATACGGGAAATGATAATCTTACTAAGGAAGAAAGAATTGCTATCAAAACCCTTCAGGAGAACCCTATGTTAGTCATTAAGAATGCAGATAAAGGGGGGGCTGTGGTGGTACAGAGTAGGACTGCCTACTTCAGGGAGGCATTTCGCCAGCTTGGAGATGTGTCCTCCTACTCTGTGCTACCACGGGACCCCACAAACTGTTTTCTGAAGGAACTCCTTGAGCTGATAGATCTGGGCATGGCCACACATGTATTGACAAAAACTGAATCAGATTTCATCATCAATCCCCATCCCGTCATTCCCATATACCACCATCTCCCAAAGATCCACAAGACTTTGGTCGACCCTCCTGGTCGGCCAATAGTCTCAAGCATTGGATCTTTGGGAGATGGTTTGTCTCAATATGTAAATGAATATCTACAGCCATTTGTAAGGGCATTGCCCTCTTTCATTTTGGACTCGGGAGATCTATTGACTAAAATGCAAAAAATCACATGGAAACAGGACTATTTGTGGGTTACCATGGATGTGGTCTCCCTATATTCGATCATACGACGTGATCTGGGTATGACAGCTGTCCGCCATTTTATAGAATGTCCAGGTAGTTCTATACTCACAACTACATTCATTATGGAATCGATACTTTTTTTACTCACCCACAATTATTTTCTTTTTGAGCACAAATTTTATTTACAACTTCGGGGTACGGCAATGGGGACGAGTTTTGCCCCCTCCTATGCCAACCTTTTTATGGGGTGGTGGGAAAACACTTTTATTTATGGTAGCACAAACACATATAGGCACAATATTGTTTTTTACAAACGCTTTATTGATGACCTTGTTTTCATTTGGCACGGGAGCACTGACACACTATTAGAGTTTATTAATTATTTAAATGATAACACTTCAGATATTCACCTTACTGTCAATTATCATTCACATCACATAAGCTACCTGGATATTCTCTTTTATATAGACATTCATCAAACCATACAATCTGATGTTTATAAAAAACCTAATTCAAGGAACTCATTTCTTAGAGCGGACAGCTGCCACCCAAGATCTGTCATAAAGGGAATACCCAAAGGTCAGTACCTCAGGCTGAGGAGAAATTGCTCAACTCACAGCGACTTCATTACTCAGTCTGGGGAATTGACAAAAAGATTCATAGAAAGAGGGTATGATCGGGAAACACTCCAAGCCACATTACAGGAAGTCATAGAAATTGAACGTGAAACTATACTACCCTCCGGAACCAGAGTGGGGGATGGCTCTCGCCACAATAATAAAAAGAAAAAAGAGACTAAGGAAGATAGGACTTGTCCTTTGTTCATTTCCCAATTTAATAAATCAAGTTATCAAGTGAACAAAATTGTTAATAAGCATTGGGAATTACTAAAAATGGACCCCATACTCCGTAACTACACAGAGAAAGGCCCAAAATTTGTATATAGAAGAGCTAAGACACTGGCCACATTTCTATCACCTAGCGTGATATCTACACCTGTTAAAGATCAAGAACGATTCTTTACTAAGGGATCATATAGATGTAATCACTGTAGTATGTGTAACTTTATGAAGCCTGCTCGACATGTCTTCTCCCACAGTCCACATAGACGTCACACCATATATAGCTTTATCAATTGTAACACCACCTTTGTCGTGTATCTCATCACCTGTGGCTGTGGGAAGAGATATGTCGGTAGGACCACAAGGGCATTAAAAACAAGGATGCAGGAACATTGTAGATTGATTCGCAAACAAGACATTAATCATCCTGTGTCGAAGCATTTTACGGAATGCAGACAGGGTGGCATAAATAGCTTCTCATTTGTGGGCATTGAGAGGATAATCCAAAAAGAAAGAGGGGGAAATATTGTTAAAAGATTAGACTGCAGAGAATCCTTCTGGATATTCACACTAAACACCATGTACCCAGAGGGGATGAATGTAGAATGGAATATTAACCATTTTTTGAAATAAATATATTCAACACAATATAGATCCATCATGCATATGATGGGGATAACCCCTTGATTATTCTACCCCATTTCCTAACAGTCTATACCCAACTTAAATAATTGATTCCCATGACATCGCCCTGTTTTATTTGGTATATATATTCATATTTGTCCAATTAAAATATTCTAGTTTTTCTGGAATTATGCATATTGTATAAAATGAACTGAAATAAGTGTTGCATTCATTCCTCATTGATCTGACCACAGCATAACAAGATTGTTTATTAGAAAAACTTTTGTGCATATGGACTAATATCCATAATATGTAGTACTCCATAATGATGCATTAATACTATAAATGCTAAAGATAACATAATCTCCATTTCATCAATATGAGCAAGCAATCTGCTATTCTTCAAATATGTGTACAAAGATATCATATCTTTTTAATTTGTCGTAATAATATTATATATACATTTCTATACATATATATATATAAAAAAAAATTTAAATCATATTTTTTAATTAATAAAGTCATTCTGTCACAATAATGTTGTTTAAATCCACAAATATAATTAAGTTAGGTATAAATATATGTTTATATATGTATTTTCCATATATGTTGATTCGTTGAATATTTTGTACTGTGTAAATAATTTTGTACATTTTCTGATCATAATTGATATATTTTTAAGCTTATTAGTTTATAAAAACTTTAATAGTGTATATAGAACATTTTTGTATTTCACTCTTGATTTATATACAGTTGCACTTCCGTTTTGTTAGGTTTGTAGTGGTTTGCAAGCTGTTTGCCCAGTTTCAGTGCCCTGTGAGGCATAATATCATCCACATAGCATGAATTGTTTATTTATATATTTCTCCCCCGGCAGGCTGTGGACTTACATCCAAGTCTCTAGGCTGGGGGACTCAGAGGCCTCATCTGCGCATGTGCACAAAACGGGGAGTGTGGGAGGATCCTACAGAGCCATCAGAGGCGTGCTCTCAGCAAAGGCTTCACATAGAGGCTTGCCGATCCTGATTGAGCTTGGCTGAGGCTTGTTGGGGATTCAGGGACACTCTGGCGCGTGGCGCATGCGCGGCCTAATGAACTCTATTGGTTGGATGACGCATGATGACGTCAGTTTTGGCGCGAAAACGGGGCGAACAGCTGCATTTAAACTGACCCTTTTTACTGTAACAGCACTTCTTGAAAAAGTTCTTTTGAACGAAACGCGTTGAAGTTTGCTGCTGTCCCACACCAGATGTTTGAAAAATAAAGGATTTTATTGCAAGACCTGCTCTTTCATCTTTGCTGTGCGCTGCACACCTTGGCCTTTGGAACTTTACACAATACAGCAGCACGCTCTGGAAGGGAGACCCTGGGAAGGACAATACAAAGTGAGTACATTACTGGGGGCTAACCCAATGAGGAAGGGGGGGTGTCTTTGGACAACCACCCCAACCTTCAGGGTATCCTATGCCCACTTAAGGCTTAGTACTGCTACCATTATAAAATACACCAGTGTATGCTCCCTTCCATCCATACAGTTCCAGCACTTTAGAGCACCATTCACAAACAAACTACGTTGACTTTCTCATGGTAGCTCGTGCACAATGGACTGGTATTATATTGATGAATAGATATGAAGGATACAAGTATATAATACAATAAGAGCAGGTCTTTTGCATTGTTATTATTTCTATGGACATTTATTACATTTTGGCTGTGAGAATTCAAAAATGGATGAAATGGAGGATGTACAAGAAATTAATTTACCTACAGCATATACGTTTAATTGTGGAGATGACTCATGCAGAAGGAAGAAGGCCCTTCGTGTCTTTGATAACGTGGTGGAAACTGATACTAATGACATTTGTGATTTAAAAATGTATTTTCAAAAATTAGAAAGACTCTTGATATATAAAACCTGTATCTGGTGGGACATTGTCGCTACAGAAAATTATTTAAAAACCAAAAGAATCCCTAGAGGCCTCAGAATGAAGAAAGCGCCAACTTTTGGCTTCCCAGATAAAACTTTTGAAGAACAGTGGATAATCACACTAAACACTTGTTCCTTTGGCCTAATGGAATTAATACTGCAACATAAGATTAAGGAAAAAACAACATTAGACACAGATTAAAGAACTACAGGAAAAACTGCGGAAATTCAAGGACATTGAGGGCTTTTCAAAATATGATCAGATATTAGCTAAAACTGTGGAGGATGCAGAGAGAGAGATAATGATACGCAAACAAAATAAATATGATCGTGATAGAATAGATTACGAGAAAAACCAGATATACAATTGGCAAAGAACAGGACCTGTTTTTGATCGTACCATGCGGGATTCATCTAATAACCAGCCACGCAGATCAACCCCCAGTAAATCAATTTTGAAGACAAGTAATTTTGATTATCAGAGTGCTGATTCTGAACTATCAGATGTGGAAGCTGCTTCACATTCAGTTTCATTTTTGGACATGGAAAATAGATCAAACAATACACAACGTGGGAATACTACACAATCCAGAGAGGAGAGACGTCCATCAGATAGCTCTACTACTAGGGGGGAATTGACATCTGCCAAACAAAGTGACACTTACCAAAATGATCAACAGGCAAAAAACTACCAAATGTTCAGGAGAGACGAAAGAGGACAAGGAGGGGGGGGAAGAAAAGACATGGGAGGGAAAAGAGCAAACAAGAGGAAAAAGAATTATTAGCTGACAATAATAATGTTATTAACATTTCGGGTATGGAATTGTCACACGCAGAGATTTCACTACTAAACAAAGGGCTTAAATATGCCCCCACTATGGAGATCGACCTCTTTGGTGCAGTGGTTGATGTCCATAGGTTTGTACGTAAGCTTACTTTAAAAAAATTCTTTCACAAACCCAATTTGAGAGGTGATTCTCAGAGTGTGACAATTCCAGATGAAGAACAAGATGTAACTATCTGCAATGTACCTAACCCTCTCTACTCTCCACCCATAGGAATCCATGAATCATTCAGGGATGACTGTGCACTTAGGGACATGGAAGATCTTTTCATCCAGGGTAATACCATAGACGACACACAATCCCACATAATGGGGGAGTGGGGATCCAATTTGAAAGAAAAATCAGTGTTTTACCCCACCTTTGCCAAGGGCCAATTCCTAAGTATGTTTGAGAACTTGGTAGTTCGTGATCTCAGACTGTTGGCTCAGGGGTTTTCCTTCACCCATATGGGAAATGATAATCTTACTAAGGAAGAAAGAATTGCTATCAAAACCCTTCAGGAGAACCCTATGTTAGTCATTAAGAATGCAGATAAAGGGGGGGCTCTGGTGGTACAGAGTAGGACTGCCTACTTCAGGGAGGCATTTCGCCAGCTTGGAGATGTGTCCTCCTACTCTGTGCTACCACGTGACCCCACAAACTGTTTTCTGAAGGAACTCCTTGAGCTGATAGATCTGGGCATGGCCACACATGTATTGACAAAAACTGAATCAGATTTCATCATCAATCCCCATCCCGTCATTCCCATATACCACCATCTCCCAAAGATCCACAAGACTTTGGTCGACCCTCCTGGTCGGCCAATAGTCTCAAGCATTGGATCTTTGGGAGATGGTTTGTCTCAATATGTAAATGAATATCTACAGCCATTTGTAAGGGCATTGCCCTCTTTCATTTTGGACTCGGGAGATCTATTGACTAAAATGCAAAAAATCACATGGAAACAGGACTATTTGTGGGTTACCATGGATGTGGTCTCCCTATATTCGATCATACGACGTGATCTGGGTATGACAGCTGTCCGCCATTTTATAGAATGTCCAGGTAGTTCTATACTCACAACTACATTCATTATGGAATCGATACTTTTTTTACTCACCCACAATTATTTTCTTTTTGAGCACAAATTTTATTTACAACTTCGGGGTACGGCAATGGGGACGAGTTTTGCCCCCTCCTATGCCAACCTTTTTATGGGGTGGTGGGAAAACACTTTTATTTATGGTAGCACAAACACATATAAGCACAATATTGTTTTTTACAAACGCTTTATTGATGACCTTGTTTTCATTTGGCACGGGAGCACTGACACACTATTAGAGTTTATTAATTATTTAAATGATAACACTTCAGATATTCACCTTACTGTCAATTATCATTCACATCACATAAGCTACCTGGATATTCTCTTTTATATAGACATTCATCAAACCATACAATCTGATGTTTATAAAAAACCTAATTCAAGGAACTCATTTCTTAGAGCGGACAGCTGCCACCCAAGATCTGTCATAAAGGGAATACCCAAAGGTCAGTACCTCAGGCTGAGGAGAAATTGCTCAACTCACAGCGACTTCATTACTCAGTCTGGGGAATTGACAAAAAGATTCATAGAAAGAGGGTATGATCGGGAAACACTCCAAGCCACATTACAGGAAGTCATAGAAATTGAACGTGAAACTATACTACCCTCCGGAACCAGAGTGGGGGATGGCTCTCGCCACAATAATAAAAAGAAAAAAGAGACTAAGGAAGATAGGTCTTGTCCTTTGTTCATTTCCCAATTTAATAAATCAAGTTATCAAGTGAACAAAATTGTTAATAAGCATTGGGAATTACTAAAAATGGACCCCATACTCCGTAACTACACAGAGAAAGGCCCAAAATTTGTATATAGAAGAGCTAAGACACTGGCCACATTTCTATCACCTAGCGTGATATCTACACCTGTTAAAGATCAAGAACGATTCTTTACTAAGGGATCATATAGATGTAATCACTGTAGTATGTGTAACTTTATGAAGCCTGCTCGACATGTCTTCTCCCACAGTCCACATAGACGTCACACCATATATAGCTTTATCAATTGTAACACCACCTTTGTCGTGTATCTCATCACCTGTGGCTGTGGGAAGAGATATGTCGGTAGGACCACAAGGGCATTAAAAACAAGGATGCAGGAACATTGTAGATTGATTCGCAAACAAGACATTAATCATCCTGTGTCGAAGCATTTTACGGAATGCAGACAGGGTGGCATAAATAGCTTCTCATTTGTGGGCATTGAGAGGATAATCCAAAAAGAAAGAGGGGGAAATATTGTTAAAAGATTAGACTGCAGAGAATCCTTCTGGATATTCACACTAAACACCAGGTACCCAGAGGGGATGAATGTAGAATGGAATATTAACCATTTTTTGAAATAAATATATTCAACACAATATAGATCCATCATGCATATGATGGGGATAACCCCTTGATTATTCTACCCCATTTCCTAACAGTCTATACCCAACTTAAATAATTGATTCCCATGACATCGCCCTGTTTTATTTGGTATATATATTCATATTTGTCCAATTAAAATATTCTGTTTTTTCTGGAATTATGCATATTGTATAAAATGAACTGAAATAAGTGTTGCATTCATTCCTCATTGATCTGACCACAGCATAACAAGATTGTTTATTAGAAAAACTTTTGTGCATATGGAATAATATCCATAATATGTAGTACTCCATAATGATGCATTAATACTATAAATGCTAAAGATAACATAATCTCCATTTCATCAATATGAGCAAGCAATCTGCTGTTCTTCAAATATGTGTACAAAGATATCATATCTTTTTAATTTGTCGTAATAATATTATATATACATTTCTATACATATATATATATATAAAAAAAAATTTAAATCATATTTTTTAATTAATAAAGTCATTCTGTCACAATAATGTTGTTTAAATCCACAAATATAATTAAGTTAGGTATAAATATATGTTTATATATGTATTTTCCATATATGTTGATTCGTTGAATATTTTGTACTGTGTAAATAATTTTGTACATTTTCTGATCATAATTGATATATTTTTAAGCTTATTAGTTTATAAAAACTTTAATAGTGTATATAGAATATTTTTGTATTTCACTCTTGATTTATATACAGTTGCACTTTCGTTTTGTTAGGTATGTAGTGGTTTGCAAGCTGTTTGCCCAGTTTCAGTGCCCTGTGAGGCATAATATCATCCACATAGCATGAATTGTTTATTTATATATTTCTCCCCCGGCAGGCTGTGGACTTACATCCAAGTCTCTAGGCTGGGGGACTCAGAGGCCTCATCTGCGCATGTGCACAAAACGGGGAGTGTGGGAGGATCCTACAGAGCCATCAGAGGCGTGCTCTCAGCAAAGGCTGCACATAGAGGCTTGCCGATCCTGATTGAGCTCGGCTGAGGCTTGTTGGGGATTCAGGGACACTCTGGCGCGCGGAGCATGCGCGGCCTAATGAACTCTATTGGTTGGATGACGCATGATGACGTCAGTTTTGGCGCGAAAACGGGGCGAACAGCTGCATTTAAACTGACCCTTTTTACTGTAACAGCACTTCTTGAAAAAGTTCTTTTGAACGAAACGCGTTGAAGTTTGCTGCTGTCCCACACCAGATGTTTGAAAAATAAAGGATTTTATTGCAAGACCTGCTCTTTCATCTTTGCTGTGCGCTGCACACCTTGGCCTTTGGAACTTTACACAATACAGCAGCACGCTCTGGAAGGGAGACCCTGGGAAGGACAATACAAAGTGAGTACATTACTGGGGGCTAACCCAATGAGGAAGGGGGGGTGTCTTTGGACAACCACCCCAACCTTCAGGGTATCCTATGCCCACTTAAGGCTTAGTACTGCTACCATTATAAAATACACCAGTGTATGCTCCCTTCCATCCATACAGTTCCAGCACTTTAGAGCACCATTCACAAACAAACTACGTTGACTTTCTCATGGTAGCTCGTGCACAATGGACTGGTATTATATTGATGAATAGATATGAAGGATACAAGTATATAATACAATAAGAGCAGGTCTTTTGCATTGTTATTATTTCTATGGACATTTATTACATTTTGGCTGTGAGAATTCAAAAATGGATGAAATGGAGGATGTACAAGAAATTAATTTACCTACAGCATATACGTTTAATTGTGGAGATGACTCATGCAGAAGGAAGAAGGCCCTTCGTGTCTTTGATAACGTGGTGGAAACTGATACTAATGACATTTGTGATTTAAAAATGTATTTTCAAAAATTAGAAAGACTCTGGATATATAAAACCCGTATCTGGTGGGACATTGTCGCTACAGAAAATTATTTAAAAACCAAAAGAATCCCTAGAGGCCTCAGAATGAAGAAAGCGCCAACTTTTGGCTTCCCAGATAAAACTTTTGAAGAACAGTGGATAATCACACTAAACACTTGTTCCTTTGGCCTAATGGAATTAATACTGCAACATAAGATTAAGGAAAAAACAACATTAGACACACAGATTAAAGAACTACAGGAAAAACTGCGGAAATTCAAGGACATTGAGGGCTTTTCAAAATATGATCAGATATTAGCTAAAACTGTGGAGGATGCAGAGAGAGAGATAATGATACGCAAACAAAATAAATATGATCGTGATAGAATAGATTACGAGAAAAACCAGATATACAATTGGCAAAGAACAGGACCTGTTTTTGATCGTACCATGCGGGATTCATCTAATAACCAGCCACGCAGATCAACCCCCAGTAAATCAATTTTGAAGACAAGTAATTTTGATTATCAGAGTGCTGATTCTGAACTATCAGATGTGGAAGCTGCTTCACATTCAGTTTCATTTTTGGACATGGAAAATAGATCAAACAATACACAACGTGGGAATACTACACAATCCAGAGAGGAGAGACGTCCATCAGATAGCTCTACTACTAGGGGGGAATTGACATCTGCCAAACAAAGTGACACTTACCAAAATGATCAACAGGCAAAAAACTACCAAATGTTCAGGAGAGACGAAAGAGGACAAGGAGGGGGGGGAAGAAAAGACATGGGAGGGAAAAGAGCAAACAAGAGGAAAAAGAATTATTAGCTGACAATAATAATGTTATTAACATTTCGGGTATGGAATTGTCACACGCAGAGATTTCACTACTAAACAAAGGGCTTAAATATGCCCCCACTATGGAGATCGACCTCTTTGGTGCAGTGGTTGATGTCCATAGGTTTGTACGTAAGCTTACTTTAAAAAAATTCTTTCACAAACCCAATTTGAGAGGTGATTCTCAGAGTGTGACAATTCCAGATGAAGAACAAGATGTAACTATCTGCAATGTACCTAACCCTCTCTACTCTCCACCCATAGGAATCCATGAATCATTCAGGGATGACTGTGCACTTAGGGACATGGAAGATCTTTTCATCCAGGGTAATACCATAGACGACACACAATCCCACATAATGGGGGAGTGGGGATCCAATTTGAAAGAAAAATCAGTGTTTTACCCCACCTTTGCCAAGGGCCAATTCCTAAGTATGTTTGAGAACTTGGTAGTTCGTGATCTCAGACTGTTGGCTCAGGGGTTTTCCTTCACCCATATGGGAAATGATAATCTTACTAAGGAAGAAAGAATTGCTATCAAAACCCTTCAGGAGAACCCTATGTTAGTCATTAAGAATGCAGATAAAGGGGGGGCTGTGGTGGTACAGAGTAGGACTGCCTACTTCAGGGAGGCATTTCGCCAGCTTGGAGATGTGTCCTCCTACTCTGTGCTACCACGGGACCCCACAAACTGTTTTCTGAAGGAACTCCTTGAGCTGATAGATCTGGGCATGGCCACACATGTATTGACAAAAACTGAATCAGATTTCATCATCAATCCCCATCCCGTCATTCCCATATACCACCATCTCCCAAAGATACACAAGACTTTGGTCGACCCTCCTGGTCGGCCAATAGTCTCAAGCATTGGATCTTTGGGAGATGGTTTGTCTCAATATGTAAATGAATATCTACAGCCATTTGTAAGGGCATTGCCCTCTTTCATTTTGGACTCGGGAGATCTATTGACTAAAATGCAAAAAATCACATGGAAACAGGACTATTTGTGGGTTACCATGGATGTGGTCTCCCTATATTCGATCATACGACGTGATCTGGGTATGACAGCTGTCCGCCATTTTATAGAATGTCCAGGTAGTTCTATACTCACAACTACATTCATTATGGAATCGATACTTTTTTTACTCACCCACAATTATTTTCTTTTTGAGCACAAATTTTATTTACAACTTCGGGGTACGGCAATGGGGACGAGTTTTGCCCCCTCCTATGCCAACCTTTTTATGGGGTGGTGGGAAAACACTTTTATTTATGGTAGCACAAACACATATAAGCACAATATTGTTTTTTACAAACGCTTTATTGATGACCTTGTTTTCATTTGGCACGGGAGCACTGACACACTATTAGAGTTTATTAATTATTTAAATGATAACACTTCAGATATTCACCTTACTGTCAATTATCATTCACATCACATAAGCTACCTGGATATTCTCTTTTATATAGACATTCATCAAACCATACAATCTGATGTTTATAAAAAACCTAATTCAAGGAACTCATTTCTTAGAGCGGACAGCTGCCACCCAAGATCTGTCATAAAGGGAATACCCAAAGGTCAGTACCTCAGGCTGAGGAGAAATTGCTCAACTCACAGCGACTTCATTACTCAGTCTGGGGAATTGACAAAAAGATTCATAGAAAGATGGTATGATCGGGAAACACTCCAAGCCACATTACAGGAAGTCATAGAAATTGAACGTGAAACTATACTACCCTCCGGAACCAGAGTGGGGGATGGCTCTCGCCACAATAATAAAAAGAAAAAAGAGACTAAGGAAGATAGGTCTTGTCCTTTGTTCATTTCCCAATTTAATAAATCAAGTTATCAAGTGAACAAAATAGTTAATAAGCATTGGGAATTACTAAAAATGGACCCCATACTCCGTAACTACACAGAGAAAGGCCCAAAATTTGTATATAGAAGAGCTAAGACACTGGCCACATTTCTATCACCTAGCGTGATATCTACACCTGTTAAAGATCAAGAACGATTCTTTACTAAGGGATCATATAGATGTAATCACTGTAGTATGTGTAACTTTATGAAGCCTGCTCGACATGTCTTCTCCCACAGTCCACATAGACGTCACACCATATATAGCTTTATCAATTGTAACACCACCTTTGTCGTGTATCTCATCACCTGTGGCTGTGGGAAGAGATATGTCGGTAGGACCACAAGGGCATTAAAAACAAGGATGCAGGAACATTGTAGATTGATTCGCAAACAAGACATTAATCATCCTGTGTCGAAGCATTTTACGGAATGCAGACAGGGTGGCATAAATAGCTTCTCATTTGTGGGCATTGAGAGGATAATCCAAAAAGAAAGAGGGGGAAATATTGTTAAAAGATTAGACTGCAGAGAATCCTTCTGGATATTCACACTAAACACCAGGTACCCAGAGGGGATGAATGTAGAATGGAATATTAACCATTTTTTGAAATAAATATATTCAACACAATATAGATCCATCATGCATATGATGGGGATAACCCCTTGATTATTCTACCCCATTTCCTAACAGTCTATACCCAACTTAAATAATTGATTCCCATGACATCGCCCTGTTTTATTTGGTATATATATTCATATTTGTCCAATTAAAATATTCTGTTTTTTCTGGAATTATGCATATTGTATAAAATGAACTGAAATAAGTGTTGCATTCATTCCTCATTGATCTGACCACAGCATAACAAGATTGTTTATTAGAAAAACTTTTGTGCATATGGAATAATATCCATAATATGTAGTACTCCATAATGATGCATTAATACTATAAATGCTAAAGATAACATAATCTCCATTTCATCAATATGAGCAAGCAATCTGCTGTTCTTCAAATATGTGTACAAAGATATCATATCTTTTTAATTTGTCGTAATAATATTATATATACATTTCTATACATATATATATATATAAAAAAAAAATTTAAATCATATTTTTTAATTAATAAAGTCATTCTGTCACAATAATGTTGTTTAAATCCACAAATATAATTAAGTTAGGTATAAATATATGTTTATATATGTATTTTCCATATATGTTGATTCGTTGAATATTTTGTACTGTGTAAATAATTTTGTACATTTTCTGATCATAATTGATATATTTTTAAGCTTATTAGTTTATAAAAACTTTAATAGTGTATATAGAATATTTTTGTATTTCACTCTTGATTTATATACAGTTGCACTTTCGTTTTGTTAGGTATGTAGTGGTTTGCAAGCTGTTTGCCCAGTTTCAGTGCCCTGTGAGGCATAATATCATCCACATAGCATGAATTGTTTATTTATATATTTCTCCCCCGGCAGGCTGTGGACTTACATCCAAGTCTCTAGGCTGGGGGACTCAGAGGCCTCATCTGCGCATGTGCACAAAACGGGGAGTGTGGGAGGATCCTACAGAGCCATCAGAGGCGTGCTCTCAGCAAAGGCTGCACATAGAGGCTTGCCGATCCTGATTGAGCTCGGCTGAGGCTTGTTGGGGATTCAGGGACACTCTGGCGCGCGGAGCATGCGCGGCCTAATGAACTCTATTGGTTGGATGACGCATGATGACGTCAGTTTTGGCGCGAAAACGGGGCGAACAGCTGCATTTAAACTGACCCTTTTTACTGTAACAGCACTTCTTGAAAAAGTTCTTTTGAACGAAACGCGTTGAAGTTTGCTGCTGTCCCACACCAGATGTTTGAAAAATAAAGGATTTTATTGCAAGACCTGCTCTTTCATCTTTGCTGTGCGCTGCACACCTTGGCCTTTGGAACTTTACACAATACAGCAGCACGCTCTGGAAGGGAGACCCTGGGAAGGACAATACAAAGTGAGTACATTACTGGGGGCTAACCCAATGAGGAAGGGGGGGTGTCTTTGGACAACCACCCCAACCTTCAGGGTATCCTATGCCCACTTAAGGCTTAGTACTGCTACCATTATAAAATACACCAGTGTATGCTCCCTTCCATCCATACAGTTCCAGCACTTTAGAGCACCATTCACAAACAAACTACGTTGACTTTCTCATGGTAGCTCGTGCACAATGGACTGGTATTATATTGATGAATAGATATGAAGGATACAAGTATATAATACAATAAGAGCAGGTCTTTTGCATTGTTATTATTTCTATGGACATTTATTACATTTTGGCTGTGAGAATTCAAAAATGGATGAAATGGAGGATGTACAAGAAATTAATTTACCTACAGCATATACGTTTAATTGTGGAGATGACTCATGCAGAAGGAAGAAGGCCCTTCGTGTCTTTGATAACGTGGTGGAAACTGATACTAATGACATTTGTGATTTAAAAATGTATTTTCAAAAATTAGAAAGACTCTGGATATATAAAACCCGTATCTGGTGGGACATTGTCGCTACAGAAAATTATTTAAAAACCAAAAGAATCCCTAGAGGCCTCAGAATGAAGAAAGCGCCAACTTTTGGCTTCCCAGATAAAACTTTTGAAGAACAGTGGATAATCACACTAAACACTTGTTCCTTTGGCCTAATGGAATTAATACTGCAACATAAGATTAAGGAAAAAACAACATTAGACACACAGATTAAAGAACTACAGGAAAAACTGCGGAAATTCAAGGACATTGAGGGCTTTTCAAAATATGATCAGATATTAGCTAAAACTGTGGAGGATGCAGAGAGAGAGATAATGATACGCAAACAAAATAAATATGATCGTGATAGAATAGATTACGAGAAAAACCAGATATACAATTGGCAAAGAACAGGACCTGTTTTTGATCGTACCATGCGGGATTCATCTAATAACCAGCCACGCAGATCAACCCCCAGTAAATCAATTTTGAAGACAAGTAATTTTGATTATCAGAGTGCTGATTCTGAACTATCAGATGTGGAAGCTGCTTCACATTCAGTTTCATTTTTGGACATGGAAAATAGATCAAACAATACACAACGTGGGAATACTACACAATCCAGAGAGGAGAGACGTCCATCAGATAGCTCTACTACTAGGGGGGAATTGACATCTGCCAAACAAAGTGACACTTACCAAAATGATCAACAGGCAAAAAACTACCAAATGTTCAGGAGAGACGAAAGAGGACAAGGAGGGGGGGGAAGAAAAGACATGGGAGGGAAAAGAGCAAACAAGAGGAAAAAGAATTATTAGCTGACAATAATAATGTTATTAACATTTCGGGTATGGAATTGTCACACGCAGAGATTTCACTACTAAACAAAGGGCTTAAATATGCCCCCACTATGGAGATCGACCTCTTTGGTGCAGTGGTTGATGTCCATAGGTTTGTACGTAAGCTTACTTTAAAAAAATTCTTTCACAAACCCAATTTGAGAGGTGATTCTCAGAGTGTGACAATTCCAGATGAAGAACAAGATTTAACTATCTGCAATGTACCTAACCCTCTCTACTCTCCACCCATAGGAATCCATGAATCATTCAGGGATGACTGTGCACTTAGGGACATGGAAGATCTTTTCATCCAGGGTAATACCATAGACGACACACAATCCCACATAATGGGGGAGTGGGGATCCAATTTGAAAGAAAAATCAGTGTTTTACCCCACCTTTGCCAAGGGCCAATTCCTAAGTATGTTTGAGAACTTGGTAGTTCGTGATCTCAGACTGTTGGCTCAGGGGTTTTCCTTCACCCATATGGGAAATGATAATCTTACTAAGGAAGAAAGAATTGCTATCAAAACCCTTCAGGAGAACCCTATGTTAGTCATTAAGAATGCAGATAAAGGGGGGGCTGTGGTGGTACAGAGTAGGACTGCCTACTTCAGGGAGGCATTTCGCCAGCTTGGAGATGTGTCCTCCAACTCTGTGCTACCACGGGACCCCACAAACTGTTTTCTGAAGGAACTCCTTGAGCTGATAGATCTGGGCATGGCCACACATGTATTGACAAAAACTGAATCAGATTTCATCATCAATCCCCATCCCGTCATTCCCATATACCACCATCTCCCAAAGATCCACAAGACTTTAGTCGACCCTCCTGGTCGGCCAATAGTCTCAAGCATTGGATCTTTGGGAGATGGTTTGTCTCAATATGTAAATGAATATCTACAGCCATTTGTAAGGGCATTGCCCTCTTTCATTTTGGACTCGGGAGATCTATTGACTAAAATTCAAAAAATCACATGGAAACAGGACTATTTGTGGGTTACCATGGATGTGGTCTCCCTATATTCGATCATACGACATGATCTGGGTATGACAGCTGTCCGCCATTTTATAGAATGTCCAGGTAGTTCTACACTGGCGACACACTTTTTTCTAGCTCGGCTAGTCCCACGAATTCGGGTATACCCGGGTGTATTGAGGTTTGTGACTGTTTTCTGCCCGAGTGCATTGGGTTATTTTCCAGGCAGGGATTGAAGCATTTTATTCCCGCTGGCTGCAATACTGCACAGTATATATATATATACTGCATTACAATTCATGAATTTATGCCATCTGGTAGACACGCGAAGCATTGCAGCCTTTTAAATCCTAATCATTATCATTTAACAGATCAGCCGCCCGTCAGCCAGGCATGAACCCAGGCTGGGAAGGCAAACGCAACGGGGCTTGTCAGAGGTGAGGAGCGGCGCATTCCAGGTATCTGCCAGGTACATACTGGGTATTTGCTCGAATAAAGTGTGTCGGTGCAGTATACTCACAACTACATTCATTATGGAATCGATACTTTTTTTACTCACCCACAATTATTTTCTTTTTGAGCACAAATTTTATTTACAACTTCGGGGTACGGCAATGGGGACGAGTTTTGCCCCCTCCTATGCCAACCTTTTTATGGGGTGGTGGGAAAACACTTTTATTTATGGTAGCACAAACACATATAGGCACAATATTGTTTTTTACAAACGCTATATTGATGACCTTGTTTTCATTTGGCACGGGAGCACTGACACACTATTAGAGTTTATTAATTATTTAAATGATAACACTTCAGATATTCACCTTACTGTCAATTATCATTCACATCACATAAGCTACCTGGATATTCTCTTTTATATAGACATTCATCAAACCATACAATCTGATGTTTATAAAAAACCTAATTCAAGGAACTCATTTCTTAGAGCGGACAGCTGCCACCCAAGATCTGTCATAAAGGGAATACCCAAAGGTCAGTACCTCAGGCTGAGGAGAAATTGCTCAACTCACAGCGACTTCATTACTCAGTCTGGGGAATTGACAAAAAGATTCATAGAAAGAGGGTATGATCGGGAAACACTCCAAGCCACATTACAGGAAGTCATAGAAATTGAACGTGAAACTATACTACCCTCCGGAACCAGAGTGGGGGATGGCTCTCGCCACAATAATAAAAAGAAAAAAGAGACTAAGGAAGATAGGACTTGTCCTTTGTTCATTTCCCAATTTAATAAATCAAGTTATCAAGTGAACAAAATTGTTAATAAGCATTGGGAATTACTAAAAATGGACCCCATACTCCGTAACTACACAGAGAAAGGCCCAAAATTTGTATATAGAAGAGCTAAGACACTGGCCACATTTCTATCACCTAGCGTGATATCTACACCTGTTAAAGATCAAGAACGATTCTTTACTAAGGGATCATATAGATGTAATCACTGTAGTATGTGTAACTTTATGAAGCCTGCTCGACATGTCTTCTCCCACAGTCCACATAGACGTCACATCATATATAGCTTTATCAATTGTAACACCACCTTTGTCGTGTATCTCATCACCTGTGGCTGTGGGAAGAGATATGTCGGTAGGACCACAAGGGCATTAAAAACAAGGATGCAGGAACATTGTAGATTGATTCGCAAACAAGACATTAATCATCCTGTGTCGAAGCATTTTACGGAATGCAGACAGGGTGGCATAAATAGCTTCTCATTTGTGGGCATTGAGAGGCTAATCCAAAAAGAAAGAGGGGGAAATATTGTTAAAAGATTAGACTGCAGAGAATCCTTCTGGATATTCACACTAAACACCAGGTACCCAGAGGGGATGAATGTAGAATGGAATATTAACCATTTTTTGAAATAAATGTATTCAACACAATATAGATCCATCATGCATATGATGGGGATAACCCCTTGATTATTCTACCCCATTTCCTAACAGTCTATACCCAACTTAAATAATTGATTCCCATGACATCGCCCTGTTTTATTTGGTATATATATTCATATTTGTCCAATTAAAATATTCTGGTTTTTCTGGAATTATGCATATTGTATAAAATGAACTGAAATAAGTGTTGCATTCATTCCTCATTGATCTGACCACAGCATAACAAGATTGTTTATTAGAAAAACTTTTGTGCATATGGACTAATATCCATAATATGTAGTACTCCATAATGATGCATTAATACTATAAATGCTAAAGATAACATAATCTCCATTTCATCAATATGAGCAAGCAATCTGCTGTTCTTCAAATATGTGTACAAAGATATCATATCTTTTTAATTTGTCGTAATAATATTATATATACATTTCTATACATATATATATATATAAAAAAAAAATTAAATCATATTTTTTAATTAATAAAGTCATTCTGTCACAATAATGTTGTTTAAATCCACAAATATAATTAAGTTAGGTATAAATATATGTTTATATATGTATTTTCCATATATGTTGATTCGTTGAATATTTTGTACTGTGTAAATAATTTTGTACATTTTCTGATCATAATTGATATATTTTTAAGCTTATTAGTTTATAAAAACTTTAATAGTGTATATAGAATATTTTTGTATTTCACTCTTGATTTATATACAGTTGCACTTTCGTTTTGTTAGGTATGTAGTGGTTTGCAAGCTGTTTGCCCAGTTTCAGTGCCCTGTGAGGCATAATATCATCCACATAGCATGAATTGTTTATTTATATATTTCTCCCCCGGCAGGCTGTGGACTTACATCCAAGTCTCTAGGCTGGGGGACTCAGAGGCCTCATCTGCGCATGTGCACAAAACGGGGAGTGTGGGAGGATCCTACAGAGCCATCAGAGGCGTGCTCTCAGCAAAGGCTTCACATAGAGGCTTGCCGATCCTGATTGAGCTTGGCTGAGGCTTGTTGGGGATTCAGGGACACTCTGGCGCGCGGCGCATGCGCGGCCTAATGAACTCTATTGGTTGGATGACGCATGATGCCGTCAGTTTTGGCGCGAAAACGGGGCGAACAGCTGCATTTAAACTGACCCTTTTTACTGTAACAGCACTTCTTGAAAAAGTTCTTTTGAACGAAACGCGTTGAAGTTTGCTGCTGTCCCACACCAGATGTTTGAAAAATAAAGGATTTTATTGCAAGACCTGCTCTTTCATCTTTGCTGTGCGCTGCACACCTTGGCTTTTGTACCTCATTGTAGCCTCTAAATGTGTTGCTGAAATGTCCGATGTTTTTAGGCTATTGATAGCAGTTTTCTTGCGAAAGACCGTAGTCTGAATTTCACCATGCTCATCCTTACTTATTTTTAAATCAAGAAAGGCAATGACACTTTTACTATAGTCAGAAGTTAGTTTTAGATTTAATTTGTTGGAATTCAATTTGGCCACAAATTCAATAAGCAACGATTCTGGACCATTCCATATTAGCAAGATATCGTCTATGAATCTAAGCCAAAGTTGGATGTAATCGGTATATTCCTTCATTTCATAGACGAACACGATTTTATCTTCCCACCAGCCCAGGTACAGATTTGCATAGGTAGGGGCACATGATGTGCCCATTGCTGTGCCATGGGTCTGGTGGTACATTGTTCCATCGAACAGAAAATAATTATGGCAAAGAACAAACTCCAAAAGGTCCATCATAAATACGTTATGACCTATGAAACTCTGACCCCTTGTTGAAAGAAAATGTTTGCATGCCTGCAATACATTAGTATGAATAATACTAAAATACAAAGATTCAACATCGAGTGTTACCAGAAGAGTGGCTGCATCAGTGTGGATACCATTTAACCTTAACAGTGTATCTTTAGTGTCCTTAATATAGGACGGTAGAGTAATAACAAATGGACGCAAAAGTTGATCAAGGTAAATGCTACTGTTTTCAGTTAAATTATTATTACCCGAAACGATCGGTCTGCCTGGCGTCTCTGTTGATCTTTGTGTATTTTCGGTAATACATAGAAAGTTGCCATTGTAGGTGATTTAGGTAGCAGAAAATCTAGTTCCTTTTGATCAATGAGCTTTTTCTCAAAGGCCCCTTTCAATATTGTCTTGAGTTCCTTTGTAACTTTTATATAGTGGGATCTCGATCTAATATACAATAGCTGTTTTTGTCTTTGAGGATGCGTTTGCATTCCTTGACATATTCATCCGTGTCCATTATGATGATGTTACCACCTTTGTCAGAAGGTTTAATGGTAATTTCCTTCTGTGTCATTAGATCTTTTAATGTGATGTTTTCTTCTTTGGTAATGTTGTTATTTATATGTATCCTAGATTTCATTTCTTCCAAGTCCTTGGTAACAAGGTCTGTGAAGACCTCTACCTGTGGGCAGATTGACATAAGGGGTGTGAATTTACCCTTTGGTCTCAAATTAGTGAATGGACCCTCTTAACTGATTCTAGTAGATTCATTATCGTCAAGTAATGAAACAAGGTGCTGAATATGTGTTTGGTCTGTCACAGTGAGGCCTGTATTTTCAATATCGCGTTTGGCTTTTTTGGCGTGGAATTTGTGAAGAAGTAATTTAAGAGAGAACAGATTGAGGTTCTTGACCCAATCAAAGAGATTGAAATCCTTTGTTGGAGAAAAGGATAACCCCTTTTCCAATAATAGTATATGGTCACTGGTTAGTGTCATTTTTGATAAATTGAATACCATCAATCTGTTCTCTCCAACTTCACTGCTGTTTATTTCCTGCGATTGCCTCTTCCTGTTTTTTCTTTTTTCTTTTTTCCCTCCTCGCCTCATTGGTCTTTGGCGGGTGGATAATCTAAAAAAGTAGCTTTTTCTGTGGTAGGTTGTGAAGTTCTGCTGGTAGAAGGTTGAGGGCCAAGTAGTCTGAGCTCGGTGTTAGTACCTGTCTCTGTATCTGAAATTTCTGCTTCTGAGAAAGAATAGTTTATTGTGTTTTGTCTTCTCCTTTGTGATGTTTTATAACTATATACTTTGTGCAAACGGTAATCAAGACTATCTCTCTGGAATTTTCTATGTTTTCTATCTTTAATATCATTTTTAAACTTAGCAATTTCTCTTTGAAGTTTAATTTCCATTTCCTCAAACTCTGTATTGGTTCTAAAGTCATCCAATTTACTTAAATGGACATCTAACTCCTTTTGTATGGTTAGTAGTCTCGTTTGTTGAGTTTCTGCCAACAATTTAATTAAGGCTTGGGAGCACGTTGAAAGAATGGCTTCCCATTTCTATGTAAAGTCGACAGTAGTTATGTGACATGCTGGTACAAGACCAATTCTAAGGCCTCTTGGTATCATATCATGAGTATCATAATTCTGTAAACTGGAGACCTCCCACCAAGTTTGAACCTGGGACTTAAATAATGTGTTCTGAAAAAATCAGAAATGTTGTCTGATTCAAAAGAGAAGATGCTTTTGGCCTCATCATGCCATGAGCTGGTATCCCAAATAGTGGATAAAAACCCTGTCATAACTAAAGTTAATTGATATTATTATAATATCTTAATAGAGATAGGAGCGGTATAGAAATACGGGATTCACAAGTTCCCTAAGTTCATAACACGAAAACACAAACTGAATATACTGCTCACTAGTAATATGAATGAGGATGTAGTATTACACATATTATATTTTTTGATTTTCATGTATGTAGGCTTTATTTTAACTTGATACTTAATAAATGTTATGTTTTAATAGTCCTGGAGTGCATCTACTAATGAGCTTCTAGCTAGTGAGAAAAGGTGACAAACACACCTTTCTTTCTAATTTCTGATAATTCGTCATATTTAACTTATCTGATGCACCCAATGCCACTCTAGGCATTTGTGGGCGCAATCATACTACATCCTCATTCATATTACTAGTGAGCAGTATATTCTGTTTGTGTTTTCTTGTAATTTCGAAGGCCAGACATATGGCTGCTGCACAGGGAACTCAGAAAATATTTACTCAGAAATTATTTACCTGATGTACAGTAGATCATCTGCAGCACAGGGAGCATCTTAGCTAGCATACATTGGTGCTACTGTACCTGTAGGTGAAACATACTACAATTCAACTGGACAACATTCACATCAGTCCCCCTTCATGGTTTATTCAAAGCATCATTCCATTTACTGCAATCTATGATTTATCTATCTCTCTTGTCATTGCTTGCAGGCATGCATTTACTGACTTATTCACAGTCACTGGGGCTTTAACCATGCATGTGTAGTGGATTTTCATTATTTAGAGCATTTAATATTAATTTTCTTTATTACCGTTACTTTCTACTAGTATACAAAAAGGAGGTCCACATTACATCTTACTGTAGTTTTAACTTGTTTTTTTCTCCTCATTAAATTTTGTATATAATTTTAAGGGGTCATTGCTATAAGCGTTCATAAAAGTAATCACCGGGCTATTTAATTTGTCTGTTTTTTGAGCGTTGTTTTCACAGTATTCAGAAAGCCTCGATTACCTGTGATAGCAAAATTCCCAAAACGGGTGATTAGCCGGCGGCGTGATGATCGCCTCACTGAAATGGCCTTACACGGCGATATCTTTCAGCTGCAGAGAGAGCTGCACAAAGAGAGACGCCTCTCCTTGCGCATATCACGCCAGCAATCACATTTTTTTTATATAAAATGTAATACTAGTGTAGATTAGCAGGGGGTCTCAGGAGCAGAACCGCATTGATTTCAGGTCCGGGTCCCCAGCTTCCCGAGATACAGGCCCTGTTATGGGGTGCCAGTGTCCAATGCATTTTATTCCCATGGTCACGTGATGCAGGACATTTAAAGCATAGGAGATACTGGCACCCCGTAACGGGGCCGCTATCTCGGGAAGCAGGGGGTCCCCGCACCTTAAATCAATGCAGTTCTGCTCCGGAGAACCGTTGCTAATCTACACTAGTATTACATTTTATATTAAAACAGCTGCAACCCACAATAAACATTAAAAACACAACAACACTAATACCCACTCCTCTACCCCATATGATGGATTCTAGAGGCCAGGGGTCCTCAGTAGGTCCCCGCGGGTGTCCTGGGGTCCTCAGGTCATCCCTGCAGGTGTCCAGGGGTCCATTGGTGGTCCCTGCAGGTGTCTGGGGGCCCTCGGATGGTTCCATGGGTGTCTGGGAGCCCTTGAATGGTCCCCGTAGGTGTCTTCGGCTCTCAGGTAGTGTCCTATATCAACTTTGGACGTTGATTTTTTTTGTGATAGGTCATTTTACTTTGAACACTTTTTATTATCCTATGGTCAGTATATCCGTTGTAACCTTGATTTAGGATTCTGTTTTGATATACATCTAGCTATAGGGATTCAGGTATATTTGTCATCCTTATGCACGACATATATACTATTCTGACATTATGGGTGGTTCTGATAGTGTAGTACAGCGTTTCCCAAACTTTTTTTTCTGTGACCCTGTTATTTTTGAACTTCTCCTTTGTGACCCACTAAAAAATGTTATCGCCTATAGGTAAAATAAAACAGTTGTGAATGTCCATACAGATTTCATATATTCTCCCAATCCCCTCTATTCTCTCTCCCCCCCCATTGTCTCTCTGACCTGCACAGACGCACACAGTCACTGACCTACAGACACTCACACAGACAGACCAACACAGACACTGACCACACACAGACACCCACACAGCTGGCCTGCACAGACACACACGCACACACAGACACTGATACACACACACACAGACACTGATACACACACACACACACACAGACACTGATACACACACACACAGACACTGATAAACACACACAGACACTGATACACACACACACACACACAGCCACTGACACATACACAGCCACACAGACACTGCTACACACACACACACACACACACACCTACACACACTGATACACACACACACACACACACACACACACACTGATACACACACACAGACCCTGATACACACACACACACTGATACTGATACATGCACACACACACACACACACACACACACACACACACACACACACACACACACACACACACACACACACACACACACACACACACACACACACACACACACACACACACACACACACACACACACACTGATACACACACACACACACACAGTGACTTAGACAATGACTTGACAGTGACTTAGACAGTGACTTTTGGAGACAGTGACCTTAGACAGTAACATTGGGAGACAGTGACCTTGGGAGACAGTGACTTGGGTGGGAGACAGTGACTGGGTTGGGTGGCAGACTGACTGGGTGGGTTAGACAGTGACTGAGTGGGTGGGTGGGAGACAGTGACTAGACAGTGACCTTGACAGTGACTGGGTGGGTGGTAGACAGTGACTTTGGGAGACAGTGACTGGGTGGGTGTGTGGGAGACAGTGACTTTGGGAGACAGTGAACTTGGGAGACAGTGACTGGGTTTGGGTGAGTGGGTGGGAAACAGTGAATTTGGGAGACAGTGACTGGGTGGGTGGGTGAACTTTAGACAGTGACTGGGTGGGAGACAGTGACTTGGGAGACAGTGACTTGTGTGGGAGACAGTGACACTTGGGAGACAGTGACTGGGTTATGACAGTGACTTTTGGTGGGAGACAGTGACTTTGGGAGACAGTGACATTGGGTGGGAGACAGTGACTTTGGAGACAGTTGACAGTGACTGGGTGGGTGGGTGGTAGACAGTGACTGGGTTGGTGGGTGGGAGACAGTGACTGGGTGGGTGAGTGGTTCGACAGTGACCTTGGGAGACAGTGACTGGGTTAGACAGTGACTGGGTAGGAGACAGTGTCTGGGTGGGTGGGAGACAGTGACTGGGTGGGTGAGTGACTCAGACAGTGACTGGGTGGGTGGGTGGGGGACAGTGACTTTGGGAGACAGTGACTTGGGAGACAGTGACTCGACAGTGACTGGATGGGTGGGAGACAGTGACCTTGGGAGACAGTGACTTGGTGGGTCGGAGACAGTGACTGGGTTGGGAGACAGTGACTGGGTGAATGGGTTTGTGGGAGACAGTGACTGGGTGGGTGCGTGGGAGAATGTGACTTAGACAGTGACTGGGTGGGTGGGAGACAGTGACTGGGTTGGGTGGGAGACAGTGACTGGGTGGGTGGGTAGACAGTGACTTGGGTGGGAGACAGTGACTTGGGGAGACAGTGACTTAGACAGTGACGAGAGACAGTGACTGGGTGGGTGGGTTGACAGTGACTTTTTTAGACAGTGACTGGGTGGGTGGGAGACAGTGACATAGACAGTGACTGGGTGGGTGGGAGACAGTGACTGGGTGGGTGGGAGACAGTGACTGGGTGGGTGGGAGACAGTGACTGGGTGGGTGGGAGACAGTGACTATGGGAGACAGTGACTTGACAGTGACTTAGACAGTGACTTAGACAGTGACTTAGACAGTGACTGGGTGGGTGGATGGTAGACAGTGACTGGGTGGGTGGGTGGGAGACAGTGACTTGACAGTGACTTTGGGAGACAGTGACTTTGGGAGACAGTGACTTTGGGTGCGAAACAGTGAATTTGGGAGACAGTGACTTGGGCGGTAGACAGTGACTGTGTGGGAGATAGTGACTTGGGAGACAGTGACTTGGGTGGGAGACAGTGACTAGGTGTGTGGGTGGGTGGGAGACAGTGACCTTTTGGTGGGAGACAGTGACTTTGGGAGACATTGACATTGGGTGGGAGACAGTGACTTCAGAGACAGTGGGTGGCTGGGTGGGAGACAGTGACTGGGTGGGTGGGTGGGAGACAGTGACTGGGTTGGTGGGTGGGTGGGAGACAGTGACTGGGTGGGTGGGTGGGTGGTTCGACAGTGACTGGGTGGGTGGGTGATAGACAGTGACTGGGTTAGCCAGTGACTGGGTGGGAGACAGTGACTGGGTGGGTGGGAGACAGTGACTGGGTTTGAGAGTGACTTTGGGAGACAGTGACTGGGTGGGTGGGAGACAGTGACTGGGTGGGTGAGTGACTCAGACAGTGACTTGGGAGACAGTGACTTTGGGAGACAGTGACTTGGGAGACAGTGACTCGACAGTGACTGGGTGGGTGGGAGACAGTGACTTTAGACAGTGACCTTGGGAGACAGTGACTTGGTGGGTAGGTAGGTGGGAGACAGTGACCTTGGGTGGGAGACAGTGACCTTTGGGAGACAGTGACTTGGGTGGGTGGGAGACAGTGACTTAGACAGTGACTGGGTGGGTGGGAGACAGTGACTGGGTTGGGTGGGAGACAGTGACTGGGTTAGACAGTGACTGGGTGGGTGAGTGGGTAGGTGGGAGACAGTGACTTGGGGAGACAGTGACTTGGGGAGACAGTGACTTAGACAGTGACTGGGTGACTGGGTGGGTGGGAGACATTGACTTAGACAGTGACTGGGTGGGTGGGAGACAGTGACTGGGTAGGTGGGAGACAGTGACTGGGTGGGTGGGAGACAGTGACTGGGTGGGTGGGAGACAGTGACTATGGGAGACAGTGACTTGACAGTGACTGGGTGGGTGGGTGGGAGACAGTGACTTAGACAGTAACTGGGTGGGGTGACTTACCTTATATATACAGTATATATATACTCCACTTTGAGTATATACATACACTCCCTGTACTTACTACTGATTTTGCCGCCGAGCCTCTACCCGCATTTAGAGGCACTGTCAGTTACCTACTTACCCATTGGCTGATAGTGCGGCTCCTCCTATGTAACGGACTATAAATTGCTGTACCGACAATCACGCTATGTGACTCCTCCCCCTGAAGAAGCGTGCCGTAGCACATGAAATGTATGTCGGGTATGGTGACGTCAGGTCTGTGATGTGCACCAGGAGAGACGGCGTCTTCATGATTGACTTTGAAACGAGGGGCCATGAAGATACGGTTGTATAACACGATATACTGAGAAATGTCTATCACTCCTCCTACCACATTAACATAGCACTGTTACTATACGATACTCTACCTATATTATTACATCTAGTCACTGATGTATGATACTGGAGGGATTTTGCCTTTTTCTGGCAGAGCTCATATATGTGAAAAAGATTATAGTATTAAAAAGGCGCCGGCAGGTAAAGGATATATTCACCAACAGGAAGAAACCGATGACAAAACCGAAACAAAAAAACATATACAAATAATAAAAACACAATGAAATATGACAATTATTAGGACAATTGGTGTGGGACCAGTAGTCAGCTTCACTAATATAATAATAACTAATATAATAATTGTCATATTTCATTGTGTTTTTATTATTTGTATATGTTTTTTTGTCCAGTGTTTTTTAACCTATTTTTATTAAATGTTTTTTATCATTCCAATCACCCTTGATCTCAGCTGATATATAGTTATTTGGTATTAGTGTTTATATTATATGTTATTTAATTTTTATTTGCAGTATTACACTATGTTTTGTGTTTTTTTATATCTTTTTTAAGCACATCTTTACCGTCTGGAATCCACATCGGTTTCTTCCTGTTGGTGAATATATCCTTTACCTGCCGGCGCCTTTTTAATACTATATTCTTTTTCTTGTTTTGCATCTGACCAGGGGGTCAGTTTTAGTATTTAGGCAGCCCCCTATGTGAGGTTATTCCTCATATCAGGGTTTATTCATTTATATAGTTAGCGCTACCTACCCTGTGTTTGCAGAGCTCATATATGTGCGTTCTTTGACTAGCCATGCGGTTTTCTGGATACGATCATTCTAAGACTTCATAGAGTTAAGCGACCAGCATTTCTTCTATGTAGTCATATCTGCATCTGTGGAAATATTCATTCAATTGGAGGAAGTGTATACCTATGACCTTTCATATACACATTTATACATCACACCTAGGAGGTTTTTCCTATATCTTAAATTGTATTATACATTTCTGAGTGTATCAATAAACTTGTGTACTACTTAGCTTTAACCTCCTATTGCCCTCATTCCAGTTTAAGACAATTATTCCTAGTAGCGGTATATATACTGGTTATACTCTTCCGATTGCCTTCTCTCCCATTGGGGATTTTAACTATTTTGTATATATATGTATTGTGTGTGTTTTGTCGCTATATAGAGACCAATAAAATTGTATTATTTTCTGATTTTAATTTTGGACTGTCTTGAGTCAGTTACAAGGTGGTGTTTGGACCCTTTCCTTTGGTCCTATCTATTTGAAAATAGCATTTATCCACAGCACCTATTCCTGGGTGCTATAACTTCTGAGTGTAAATATAGGGTTAGTGATCCCTGGCGGTCATTTGTTCAAGTGTTGGCTCTCAGGTAGTCCCTGAGGGTGTCTGTGGGCTCTTGGGTGGTCCCCGTGGGTGTCTGGGGATCCTTGGTTTGTCCCCACTGGTGTCTGGGGGCCCTCAGGTGGTCCCAGCGGGTTTCTGGGGTCCCTTCTGGCCTGCGGTATCAATCCTGTGGCAAAAAAAGTGAATACATGGAAATAAATACACTCTCTTCCTCCCTCCCAACACATACAGTACAGTAATGGGCAAAATAACTATTATTCAGATATGGATAATAGTGCATTTGCCCATTATAAAATATAACATTAGCCAGCGAGCATAAATAAAGTAAATTAACCTTTCTACGTACCCCTGCCATTATGACGGTCATCCTCCTCAGCATACTGCAGGTCATATCCTCCGATACAAGCAAGAATACATGAAAAAATACAATCTAATGGCCCCTAACCCCTTAATCACCTTAGTGGTTAATAACCGCTATAGTAATTAACGGGTTAACCCACCCTCCCCTGCTACCCACAGTGAAAGCCTAACCACCCACTCCGGGACCACTATACCAACCCTCTACCCATTGATTGGCATAGTGGTACATCATATGCAGATATATGGGCATGATAAGCCACTATAGTAGTCAATGGTCTCCCTAATAAAAAGCATGAATGCCAAAAATACACAATAATAAAAGATATACACAAGCACCTAAACACCCCAATTCAAGAAATAAAAACACGAGCCAACCAATGAAATAAATAAAAGCACTAGCCAACCAATCAATTGAATAAATACAAGCCCTAGTTAACCAATTAAATAAATAAAAGCACTATCCAACCAATCAATGTAATAAATACAAGCACTAACAAATAAAACAATTAATTAATTTTAAACATTAACCAAAAAAACATTTCATTAATTTAAACCAGTAGCCAACTAAGCAAATAATTAATTTAAAACGCTAACCAATCCTAAAATGTAAAAAAAACCAAGCCATCCAAATTCCAAAGAATTGAATCCAAACAATAAAAACAAATAGAAAAATTTACAATCAATTCAAAACAAAAATACATTGGATGTCATTATTTCTGTACCCTTAAGGGGCACAGATTAATATATTATCAGTCAATGGGCAATCACAAACATAAAAATAAATAAATACAATGAAAAAAACTGAAAAAAAGACATTTACGTACTTTCAATATTTCTCTTAACTTTAGAAGTATTCACATCCAAATCCAGTTGTATCTGCAAGCTCTCGTACCGCAATCCAACGCCATCAACCTTGAAGACCAGCATCAGGTAAAAAAATCTTCTTTCTTTTATCTTCAATCAATCTTCAATCATCCTCTTCTTTTTTCAGATGTGATTATTTCCACTTATGTAACTGTATTTATAACCATGTATTATTTGTCATCTTAACTCTGTGCCCAGGACATACTTGAAAACGAGAGGTAACTCCCAATGTACTACTTCCTGGTAAAATATTTAATAAATAAATAAATCCTCAAAAGTCAGTATGCGGAGGAGAAGGACCCGAGCGACGAAATCGGCAGAGCTGCAAAATAGAATGAAGGGGCATTGATGCAAACTCAGAACAAGCACAGGAAAGAGTTGGAAGCTCTAACAGAAAGATTGCATGATCAGGCTGAATTTTTCAAAAATAAAATGGAACACGCTCTGAAGCCATTTGAGGTCAAAGACAAAGAGCTTGAAAGACTGAGAAATTAGAATACAGTACTGCAGAGAGAGAAAGTGTATGCAAAGTCTTTACAGTCAGTGGTTAAAACCTTGGAGTCTGAAAAGATGACGTTGGAGGAAAAGGTTTCAGAAGTAAAACAGAACATGGCTCTGCAGACCAGTACAGTACAGGTATATCCACTACAGGAAAAGGTATTGGCCCTGCCCAAGTGTCTGAAACCCACAGAGACTAATGCCCATGAAGACAAGGGTAGAGTGAGAGCTGGGGACACTGCACAACTGCAAAATGAGATTGCAAAGTTTGAACCGCCTGAGTAAGCACTAGCTAAACCTTCAGCTACCCAGCAGACAACAAACAAAGGTATGAGTGCAGAATCAAATCCAGAAGAAGCCTAATCTGATGAAGCTGAAACGATGGACATTCTCTGGAAATTGATGTAAAATCTGCTGCTCTTGTGTTGAGTATATTGAGTGAGATGGAAGAGAAGGTGGAGAAATACTGTTCTGCAGGCCTAGAAAGCATGGTAATTGCCCCAGGAAAAATCCAAGGTGACTGGTTGGAATAAAAAGGTGCTTGGGAAAAGACATCTCACCAAGGAGAACCAAGCCCATGGATCAAGCCGGAAGGTGGACCCCAAAATGATTGGAGGTAAGGTTGAAAAACTCTTCCATTGGAAGTCGAGGAAGAAGAAGAAAATGAGTCCAAAAGACTCCCCCATGAGGCCAAGCTGTTTTCCAAAGAAGGGGGAATGTTTCAATGGCCAAATGTACGGAGGGCTACAAACTGAGGGGTGTCCATGGGTTAAACTCCCTTTACAAGGCTGCACTCAGAGTTTCAATCGCTGGAAGAATGACCCAGCAGCCTTTCGTACAATGCCTGTGTCGAGGGTTGTTATGTGAGTTCACATTTTTTTACCTTTGTGTTTACCAATAAACTTTTACCCTCTACACTATCCTGTCTCCATCTTGTGTTTCCTTGCATCTGATGTAAGAGTCCATTTGAAGTTGCCTCCCACTCTGCATTCAAGTAAAGAATCCAGGCTGATAACACTTACAAGTTCTTCCCCTTACCTTTGGATCTCTGAGCTTGATTGTCTGCTCAAGATTGTGAGTGTAGATTCCTGAAGGGGAATACCTCAGTTGAGCCCCCTAATTCCCACTACTTGTTTATACAGGATTTCACTACTGTATGTGTGTTTTTCTTTTGTCATGTATCAACTAATGATTTGTGCTCCCTGAATTTCCAACCAGAACTGTTATCAAGAACCAAGGAGAAAAGTTCACCAAGGGTTGAGACGCTGTCATCAGTTACATCCAGGCATTTTTGTATTTTATTGTTTTTCTATTTATGGTTTAACCATATTGTTTCTCCACCATGGGCACATTCTCCATTATTAACTTTCACCACTAGAGCGCCGGGCATTTTCTTGTCTACATTTACCTATTCCCTATCACTGTTGGCAGCACTGGTGTGGGGATTTTAATATGGGGACCACTACTGAGAGTGGGTCTCAAAGTGTGTTTACTAAACGCCTAATAAGGAGTAGAGACATAAACATCTTGTTATCGAAAACTGAGACTCCTAGACCAGAGAAGGAGGATATTCTAGAGTCAGAATTTGAAAAATTAGAGAAACAGCTGCTAAAAGAATCGAGGAAATGGTGGGACCGCATTTTTTTTTTTTAGAAAAGTACGTAGCTGTAGGAAGTATTTTGAGAGGTTTAAGAATTTAAAAAAAAATAACTTTTCATTTCGAAAATGAACAATTTGATACCTTGAAACACCTTGACAATTGTTCTTTCGAATTACGCCTAATTACGGTTTGGTAACATTAGACGAGAAGGTGAATAAAATAAAAAAAGTTATTGAACCTCTAGAACATACGGCTTTATTAAAAAAAGAATGTCAGTAAGTTGCAAGAGAGTCTAGATAAATTAGAATGAGCGGTTCTTGAGGTGAAAAGAAAAAAATTGAAAGGGTCAAACAGGACTATATTAAGGGCAACTATAGAAACTGGAATCAAAAAAAGAACAACACTGGGAAAGAGAGTAGAAGAAGGGATTATTCTAGAGGTTATGAACAGGATCAAGAAAAACAAGAGAAGCAGGCGAGCAACCCAAAGAAAGAGGAGGGTAAGATCTATTATACTCAGCAAAGAGTTTATACTAAACCAAGAGAAAGATATCAGAAGGATATAAGAAGGATCGCTATTATAAGAGAGGTAACTATGAGAGATACCATCATCGTGATTACCATCATACATCTAGAGAGTATTGGAGATGGTCAACTGCTAGAAAACCTTGTAGAAGAGACAGATCTAGAGAGGATAATAGAAATATTCAAACTAAACAGGTCTACACTGCAAGAGAGAAATTTAGAGAAAGAGGAAGATAAAAATAGAAAAGGGGCACCTTGGAGCAAATCCTCTACGTATATTCACAGATCCAAAGATACACGGAGAAGTGAAAAAGATAAAACGTCCAACATACATTTTTTAGAGGGAGACTCCCATTGTCACAAATGGGAGGATCAGAATCAATTTACAGTCTTGAGGGATTGGGACTATGGGAAACATACACCAAAGCCATCCAGAAAAAGAGGCTTAGAGGAAAGCAGGGACGACGGAGAGCTAAGATCAAAAAGACACAAAATATGGTTCCAGCAAAGGGCCTCAACTTTGTTCCTACTTCTGTGCCTAGTGGTTTCCAACTTTTCATAGATGCCAATAAGTATTTGAGAAAACTTACACTCCAACATTTTTTTCTTGCAAAAAATGTACCTGTTAGTGAATCAACAGCAAATACTGTGACGTCTACTAATGAGTTAGTATTGAGCTCTGACAATATGGGAGAAGTTTTGAAACATTCCAATTTAAAGAACAGATCATCTTTTTATCCCAGCTCTGCGAGGTTGAGTCACTTAGAGATGTTCCACAATCTTGTCCTTCGGGATTTTGAAAAAACTACAAAAGACAATAAACCTTTCCACAACAATCTTAGTACGGTAGAAAGATTAGCCCTAAACCAACTAGAAGAAGATAGAGCTATAACGATAAAGCAGGCGGACAAGGGTGGTGGCGCTGCCATAATGGACACATAAAAGAGGTGAATAGAATCCTCAATGATGTGAGTACTTATGTAAGGTAGAAAAGAACCCCAACAATCTATTTAAGGAAGAGCTACATACTCACCTTTTGGAGTGGAGGTCATGGGTGATGCTCTTGGAAGAAGAGTGGATCTCTTTGGAGGAATAGACCAGTCACACCGATTTTTCTATTTCCTGCCAAAGATACATAAAAGCATTCAAGAACAACATGGTAGGCTCAACATTTCCGATATAGCTTCTCTGACAGAGAATCTTTTGGACTATATAGATCACTTTCTTTGTAAATATGTGGTTGGCATAGAATCGTATCTAGGAATATTATGCATATATTAAACATTTTAAGTAAAGTTATATGTGGAGGGTTATATATTAATCACTGTGGACGCTACTTCCCTCTATACCGCCATAAACCACCAAAAAGTTTGTCAAGCTGTACAGAGAACCTTGAGGGGCGACTCCAGCCTTCCAGATAAACAGGTATCTTTTCTAACTAATAGCATTTTATTTATTTTGGAGCACAACTTTTTTTGGTTCAATGGAGAATTTGTCCTGCAAAGGTGCGATACAGCAATGGGGACAGGTTCGCACCAAGCTGCGCCAATATTTTTTTGGGTGTCTGGGAATCCGATTACATCTGGGCTCAGAACCCGTTTGGTGCAAACCTGGTCCTATGGAAAAGATTCATAGATGCTATCTTTTTCATTTGGAAGGGTGATGTGGCCACCTTAGAGCTGTTTTTGCAAAATCTTAACAATAACCCACTGAACTTAAAATTTACCAGTAAATGGAGTGTAACAGAGGTAGAGTTTCTAGATCTCTCAATTTACATCGAGGATAGGAAGATCAACACAAAAACTTTTTTTTAAGAACGTAGATGCCAATAATTATATCCTTCCATTTGGTCAGATGAAAAGATTAAAAAGGAACTGTACCAAAAGATGATGTTTATCGTAACCAGGTAAATATATGGAAATCCAAATTTTTGGAGTGGAATTATGACCCCGAGGTTATTGATCAGGCCTTTAGCAGAACGAATAAGATCAATAGTGAGGATCTGCTTGTTCCTAGAGTGAATACAAGTAATAGCAACATACCAGAGTTTCAAGCTGCCTTTATCACCAGGTAAAACAGAAAGGCAACGGCTATAAAAAGGATCATCAATAAATACTGGCATGTTTTAAGGGGAGATGTGATTATGGGAGAAATTATTGGAGAGAGACCAAAGATCATTTTTACAAAAGCGCCAAATTTTAAAGAAAAGTTGTCTCCCAGTATATTTAAAACCAATAAACCAAAAGAAGGATGGCTGAAAAAAACAGTAGATTTTTTTAAATGCATGGATCAGGGGAGAAGGGCGATTTTAAGTCAAATAAAACTGGAGAGTGTTTCAAAATGAAGCAGTTCATTAATTGTAAGACCACCTATGTTGTTTACGTTTTGGAGTGCCCTTGAGGTCACCAATACAAGGGCAAAACATGTAAAAAATTTCGAGAGTTCGAATCTTCGAAGATTCTAAGAGTTCGAATCTTAGAGCATAACGGCAATATAAAAAAAATTTGCTGACGCGTGTTCCGAAAAATGTCTCTAAGTTTCACAATGCTGACCGAAGAGGTTTGAAGTACAAAGGTTTGAAGCCATTGAGCACATTGAACGGAATTGGAGAGGTGGAGACAGGGACAAGAAGCTCATCCAGAGAGAGAACTATTGGATATTCAAAATGAAAACTTTAATTCCAGACGGTCTAAATATAGACATAGATATTGCTGCTCTCCTCTTATCCCCCATCCTATATGCATTTTAGCTTTGTACTGTAGCTTTTTGAGCTTTTCAGCTTCCCTCTGTTTCTCCATCCTTGTTGTATTCTAGTTTTCTAGGTTTTTTTTTCTTTTCGCTTTTTAGACTCTTTTAGAACACGTTATTAATAGATCATTTTCTTGTTTTTAGGTTGGACACTTTCTATTTCTCTATATTTTTCTAAATTTTTGAACACTTTTATGTATTTTTAATGTGGTTATTTATCTTATACACTCCTATATGTATGCATTACTAATAGTCTTCCTTGTTTTTTTTTGGTTTTTTTTAGAACTGATTTGCAGGACCCTCATGGTTTTATCTTTTGATAGAATTATTACCATTTGAGTGATTAATGCATTACATATAGGAATAGCTATTTATATTTTAAGCATTTGTATTACAGTTTTTATCATTGTTCCTGTATTAAAGAAAGTGTAGGTTTCCTTTCATATTTGCTGTATATTTCAGATAGCATAGCCCTATGTCTATATTATGTATTGTTATGTACAGCCATTACTCTAGGATGGTAGGTCTATTTGGATTGCTAGGATTGGCCAGAGTCGGCTATTTAGTTAACATCACCCAGCGTCAACTGGACATTAACCCCTGCGAAACGCGTAGCGTTGATCCTCGGCAGTCTGGTGAACAAGATCCGGTGAGCCTGACGTCATGCGAGGATTCGCCATTCTGGCGTCTGGAGACCCTCTCCTCACCTGGGAACCCCTGCCATGAAAGATGCTCAGGATGCGCGATCCCTTGGCCCTGTTAAGCGAGCACACGGACTACGCGCCATCAGTCTGCCCTCCCGCAGGCCCCACCTCCAATTCCCGTTTACACGCAGGCACGCGGCATACGCATTTCCCCAGTCTCCGCCTCCGCTCCTGTGACAAGCAGGCCCGGTGTGGGAGTGACACGCGCACCGGACTCCGCCCCCTGAGCTCAGTGGCATGCACGGAACAGCGCGTCCTCGGTACCGCCTCCAAGACTCTAGTATGCTCGGCAGAGGGACATGCACGATACACCAGTGAAGCGCGACCAGGTCACCAGCCTTCCACGTCAGTGACACACGCTGTACATAGATCCACCTATGCTTCAAATTTGGCTTTGCCTTAGGGCACACCTGTGTGACCCAGCAGCCTATTGGATTCTCCTCCTCTGTCCCATCCTGGCTCTTCAGTGGCTGATAGCACTTTAAATTGCTGCATTGCTCATTCACTCATTGCTCTGCAAAACCTTAAGTGATGCTGTGTCGCTGCATTCTGCCTTGTGCCTTGCTGCAATCCTGCCTTGTACCTCGCTGTACCCTGCCTTGTTCCTGCTGCTGCCTGATCCCTGCTTCATATCTGGACTCCTGAACTCTCTACTCCTGACCTCGACTATCCTCAACGACTACTCTTCACTCTCCAATCCTGACCATGGCAAAGTACCTCAACGATCCGCTACTCTCCAATCCTGGCCCGGCAAGTATAAATGACTACTCTACCTTCTGTACACCTGATCCGGCTTACACGACTAATCTACACTCTAGGCGTGCCCTCGCGGTAGTGGGTTGGCGTTTATACAACTCCCTACCTCAGCCTCGCGGTCGCGTCTGGTTTGTGGTGAGCTACGCGTTACACATCATCAAGTGGAGACGTTGGCAGAAAATGCACGAGTGGAATGTGGATGTTGGAACACCAGGATTGCAGGGACTGACTGCACATGAGCCCCTGTGGGAGACAAACCGCAGCTCTCAGAGTTTCACTCACCGGAAGAATGACCCAGCAGCCTTTTGTACAATGCCCGTGTCGAGGGTTGTTATGTGAGTTCACATTTTTTTACCTTTGTGTTTACCAATAAACTTTTACCTTCTACACTATCCTGTCTCCATCTTGTGTTTCCTTGCATCTGATGTAAGAGTCCATTTGAAGTTGTCTCCCACTCTGCATTCAAGTAAAGAATCCAGGCTAACTACACTTACAAGTTCTTCCCCTTACCTTGGGATCTCTGAACTTGATTACACTCACAATCTTGAGCAGACAGATCCTGAAGTAAAATACCTCCATTGAACAACCCTAATTCACACTACTTGTTTATACAGGATTGTGCTTCCTGAATTTCCAACCACAAGGCTAGAAACTGCACTGTTGTCGGGTTTCCTACCTGAACTGGGAGGTGGAGTGTGACAGGGTGAATTAAAGCCACCAGCTATATGCCTGGCAGACATAAAAGGTGTCTCTCAGAGGGTCCCATCCTTAGAAGCCCAGACTTTAACAGGCCTTTTGTAGTGCAAACCGATGCATCAGAGATAGGGCTAGGGGCAGTGTTGTCACAACAGTTTGATGGAGTTGAACACCCTATCCTTTTCCTGAGTAGGAAATTGTTCCCGAGGGAAAAAAACTACTCAGTGATTGAGAAGGAGTGCCTCGCAGTAAAGTGGGCAATCGAGACTTTGAGGCATTACCTGGCAGGAGTCCATTTTACTTTGGTGATGGATCATGCTCCACTGAAGTGGTTAAATAGTATGAAAGATTCCAATGCTAGGTTAACTAGGTTGTATATGGCCCTCCAACACTTCTCATTTGAGATTCAGCACAGGCTGGGAAAAGAGAACGCAAATGCTGATTTCTTTTCTAGTGAAGGGGTGGATGGTCGGGCTTCAGCCGTGCGTAGCCCCAGCCACACACTAACAGGGGAGGAATGTGACAGGGTGAATAAAAGCCACCAGCTATATGCCTGGCAACCATATGTTTAGTCTGCAGAGCAGCAGTGATGAGGTTAACTTCAGCAGGGAAGCTCATGGCAATTAGTTGAATCCCAGCTGCCTAATCAAGGTGTGTTAAAAACCCCAGGATGTGCACACATGCTGCTAGCTGGTCAGCAGACAGGAGTGAGATACTAAAGAGATTACTGTTACAAGGTCTGTCTTTTTGTATGCTGTCTGAAGCAGGGAAATACCCTGAAAACTCTGGAGAGAGAACAGCTTGATTTAAGGTCTGTTTGCAAAGTACATTTTGATGAACTGTTCTGCAAGCTGAAGAAAACCTGCTTTGTTTACATGCTGAAGATAAGCTATTTTTCTTTTGTTTGCTGATAAGAAGCTATTTGTTTTTGGTGTGCTGTATGTTTTAAGGCTAAAATAAATAAGCCTTATCAAAAGAACCCGTGTGTGTAGTTGCATGTACCCTGCAACATGGAGGTAATTAAAATCCTGATTGAAAGGGTAGAAAAGGCAGGAAGTGGCTGTTTTACACTGTCCCTGTTTGGAGTCTGTGAGAGGATCACAGATCGCCCGCCCGCTGGGATCCAGGCTGGTTGACCAGAAGATTTGCCTGGCAACCAGTGAGGAACCCACAGCCTCACACCGCAGAAGCCTGCACAAAGAAGGGCAAAAGACTTCCTGGGAGCAGCAGGACCTCAAAGCCTGCAGCTGGAGAAATCAGAGCCACCGACAGCATCAATCAGATAAGACTGTATACATTATTCCCTTGTCATATTGTTCTATAGAATATTGTTTCATATATTTTAAAGCTGGGAACCAGTTTAGTAGGCCATTTATTGTTAGAAAGGGCTGCAGCAAAGTGTTATTATTTTCCCTAACGGGAATAGGTGTTTATTTTATGATTTTATATTTTGCCTTAAAGGGACAGCAGCCCCAATGTTTTAGTTGTTTTTGTGGCCAATAAAATCACTCAACATTTTGTTTACCCTAAAAATTGCATGTGTGGAATCTGATCTGACCTCGCCTACAGGCCACTCCATTACAATATCCAATTCCTGAACGATATCACCCTATTGTATAAATGTGAAAAAGAAAAAATGTGCACAAGCGCTAAAGACTAAAACACCAGTGTGACAATTACAAAATATATATATATAAAGGCTGCCTAGTAATACTGTCAGTACTGACAGAGAAAGTGAAAGTGAAAACAAAGAAAAACCTGGCGCCAAAAGTTCATTGGATAATCCTGTACTCCTCAGGGGATCAGCACACTTGCTTGACAGGCCATATAGGGGAAAAAACACAAACAGACACAGATCATAGTGCAACACTGTAGGGTTAAAACAGGTCTACACTAATACACACACTGCACATATAACATAGAGACTCCTAGTGACTATAAAAACTATTTATTAAATAAAAAGAACTATGCCATAAAATGGTTTGGACAAATGAGAACACCGCTGGTCATCCAGATATGAAAAATCAGAGCCCTACTTACAAGCAGCAAGGCAAATACAGGCAATGCAACAAAGAGTCTTCCGGCTGCTGCTGATGTCTTTGCAGAGATGTGATTCCTGCTGCACCGTGACTCTCGTGCTGACTCTCCCTCCAGGGGTTAACAGGAACAGTGGCAGTGTTGGAGGCCTGCTTGTGGGGCTCACAGCTCTCCTCCACGTGAGGCTGCTCTCCTCACTTCCTCCTCCGGTTACACAGGCTGTCTCAGCGTGCCTGCACGCGAGTGTGCACGTGCCCTTAAAGGGACAGTACAAACGTCCTGTATGCCAAGAACTAACGGCTGCAATGGGGCTCAAATGTGACCAAGTGTCCCAAAAAGTCCAATACCAAGCTCAAAGTGACTGTGTCACCTGCCCTACGCGTTTCGTGGATGTTACTCCACTTCCTCAGGGGCTACAAAGACTGACACTGAATGACATGTACATATACCCTAACCAATTAAAAATTAATTGCCCAATTAGGCTGTATAGCCTGCATGTCATTAATATCAAATCACTACGTCTCTAACAACATAATACACATACAATACATTAAACAACATTAAAAACATTCAGATATCAACTGATAACCATATATCCCAAAATTGAGGCCAGATGTGATGACCAGCGGTGTTCTCATTTGTCCAAACCATTTTATGGCATAGTTCTTTTTATTTAATAAATAGTTTTTATAGTCACTAGGAGTCTCTATGTTATATGTGCAGTGTGTGTATTAGTGTAGACCTGTTTTAACCCTACAGTGTTGCACTATGATCTGTGTCTGTTTGTGTTTTTTCCCCTATATGGCCTGTCAAGCAAGTGTGCTGATCCCCTGAGGAGTACAGGATTATCCAATGAACTTTTGGCGCCAGGTTTTTCTTTGTTTTCACTTACCCTATTGTATAAAGCCAATTACACCCCTCTCTTCCAAAAACTTGAGAGATAATTCACACAATCTCGTGGTTGGGCTGTACCTGGGCAATTAAGATGAATATTATTTATTTATAAAATGTTTTACCAGGAAGTAATACATTGAGAGTAATATATTGCTGCGAATTCTGTATCTATTTCATACTCTCTCAATTCGGGTACTACCTCAGGATTTAAACACCTTTCAGGGTACCCTCATCACGTTTGTATGGATTAATAAACATCTAGCTATGTCAAACATGGGAACCAATTCCCCAATCTGATTGGTTGTTGTACACCATTTGACGGAGTCATTTTAGGTCAAGTACTGCTGCGGCCGAGTTTATTCGAGCATTTGCCCGTTCTCGGCCGCAGCAGTAACCTGGCGCGCGCCAGAGGGTGCCGGTCGCGCGCCGAAGACATGGAGGAGCGCCCTCCGATCGGGGCTTTCTCCCTCCCGCTGCCGGGTCCGCCGGGTCCCCCGGAACCCCCTGCCGCCGTCCCCCACATCGCGGGACACCAGGGCTCCCTCGGGGAGCCCTGGACGCGCGCGCAGGGGGCGCAGGCACCCGATGACGCGTGACCGCGCGTCGATGACGCGCGGCACGCCGATGACACGCGGCACGCTGAGGGAGTGCGGCTAGCATGCCGGGGCATCCCCAGGCTTGCGGAGCTAGCCGCACTCAAATAAAATGTGCCGCCTCTGTACAACAACAAATCAGATTGGGGTATTGGTTCCCATGATCTGATTGGCTGGAATACCATGTGACGCCGGCTTAGTCCTGTCATGTTAAAGGAAAATGAAGCACAGAAATTCTGATTGGCTGGCATCATTCCCTTTAAATGACGTAATGAAAAAAATAATTAAAGTCGGCACATGGTTTTAACAGCCAATCAGATAGCTGTTGAACAAGTTCCCGCCCAAATGTGACATCATAAGCCCTATTTAAGGCTGTGACGCCTCATTTGAGCCCAAGAAGACGACGAGACAACATCGGTTAGGATCTACCTTGGGGCTTTATGAATTACAACAAGAAGATAGAAGATAAAGAAGATCAAGAAATAATGATAGATGAAGATAGAAGAAAGAAGATGTGGGTACTTAATCTGGATCTTCATGGCGGATTGCATCGGATGGTGTTTGAGACCTTTGTGGTACGTGAACACTTAGCAGGGACCACCCAGAGACCCCTAGACACCCGTGGCTTCACCCGGGGTACACTGTGGGGCCTGCAGAACTGTTAGGACCACCAAAGACCCCCGTCGGCCTGGTGTATTGTTCCTATGTGTAAAATAATAATTCATGGTTTTATGGGGGGGGACATAGAGTGTGGGTGGGTTGTGTATTAGTGGGTGGATATTACAGTATATATTGTAATGTAATCTGCTACATTACTGTGTCTTAACCCCTCCATTGTCTTAGCGGGCATTGTATGGCTGCTAAGGTAATGAAGCTGCTTACATTTTTATTTATTGTCAATGGTCAATTGAGAGACTTGCTGCAATCTGTGCCTGCTACAGCTACCTCCTACGTTTCTCCACTCAGTGTGGTTTCATCAGGGATCCCTGAGGTCAGTGTCATCAGACCGGGAAGGAGCTGGGTGAGAAAACACTGCAGAGGGTACTGTTCAGTTACCGAAGGCACCCGTGGAGTGGAGCTGCAGCCACTGCCAGACAGTGAAGGTTTATGAAACCTCAAACGTACACCTGCCAGAAGTACTAATTAGACTGAACAGCCTAGCAGAAACCCAGGGAAAGCATTCCCCTCACATTTTTGGAGATCCAGCCCAAATCTGATGAAACCACATAGACTCTTTTCAGGCAATAATATCTTTTATTATTTTTTTAATTCATTCAGTTTTAACATTTTTTTTAATTATTTATTTGTGTGAGTGCTTTGCTATTGTGAGTGTACATTGCATTGCTACATTTATAATCATTTAAAGTGTCATATAAAGCATTTAAAATGAGAAATTTGCACCCTTCAAATTATTTTTTCCTGAGAGTTTTTGAAAAAAGTAATGATCTGAATATATCATATACCCCTGAGGAAGCAGCGCTCAACTGTGAAACGCATTGAAATACCAATTGAGAGTGAGAGGACAGAGGCAAGAGGACGGATTGCGGTGCACCTGTTGCTGTTTCCCTAGCGAAAACCGGAAGTGACGATCACGGCAGGAAGTGACGCGAGTCGAAACTGGTGGTGACTTTAGACGCCGGGGAAGCCCACAAGGGAGCTGCAGGAGATATACCAGCTGATTACCAGCAAGCTGCAATGCAACGAGATGTCTGGAGTCCTTGGAGGATCAGAACAGCTGACCAGTGACACCAGCCCTGAATCCTCTTTTCCGTTTATGCCTTCAGGTGCGCCGACGAGTATTCTAAAACTTGCCTTGGAAAATCTGGGGCAATCACCAACAAGACCCAGGTACATGCTGGGTACACGCTGCAACATTTCAATGATATTTCTGCAGACAGACTAATGGCCCATTAGATTAACACAGCGGGGGTCCCTGCCTGCAACATTTCAGTGACATTTCTGAAAGCAGACTGCCAGGGACCCTGTTGTGTTAATCCAATAGGCAATTAGTCTTACTGCAGAAATGTCATTGAAATGTTGCAGCATGTACCTGGATCTTGTTGGTGATAGCCCCAGATTTTCCAAGGCAAGTTTTAGAATACTCGTCGGTGCACCTGTACTTTGCTTGTACAGAGTGAGAGTAACTGAAGTACATGCTTTTGATAGAATTGTGTCCTATTTGATCTGCACTATGACTCCCTTATCTTCTTCACCCTGAAGCATATTTCACATTTTTCTTCATAAGAAGAGGCTGATAAGCCAAGTTTGGAGATAGGCTCTATACATATCTACTTCTTGTAAGTAAAAATCTTATAAGTCAAGATTCCATCTACATACCACTTTGTCACAACGGTGCACACTATATATTGTTTCTTTATTTTGGGTGACCCTACTCCTTCTGGAATTTGTGGAGTGTTGACTGAAAAGGAGGGCTGTTGGAAACAAGTCCTCACCAGTGATTTTGAGCAAAATGTGATTTTGAGCAAAATTCACAAACAGAAATATATATATATATATATATATACAGTATATAATTATTCACATGTTCACGAATCACGTGACTATTTTAACACATTATTAATCACTTATTGTATGCTGTTTGAAAGCGCCGCTCAGTATCACTTTTTGGTCTACTGCAAATGTTACAATGACCATACTGTACTGTATGTGAAAGTGTTAGACAGTGCTGTATGTTATACAGTGCTGAAATTAAGCATGAAGGTACAGTAACAGTACAACCAGTAAGAGCATGCTGTGGTGTAATGTACTGTTTGAATGTATGCCATAATGTACATGTATTTGATATGCTTTTCTTGTCTTGGTCCAGGAATCATGGATTATGTTTTTTTTTCCAGGAATCCATTGTTGCCCCTATAGTATCAAAATGTGGGTAACCGGTGCATCAAAACATATGGGTCCCAATATTTTTGTAATAATTCTTCCGTAGGGAACACTGTAAGGAATCCACTACTGGCTTTGACTGCAGCCTTGCAGACCTGTGCAGTTGCAAGCTTCCTCTGGCAATCTATGGCACAGGTGCTGCCTCTCATTGCAGCTTCTGCCCTGTGCTCTTTCATTGGAGGAATTCTCACACACCCTCCTCCTGTGATTGGATCTCCGCCCTTTATATTCTAGGCGTCGGCACTGAACCAGTGCCGAGCATAACTATTCCTACCTCATGTTACTGTCTCTGCCACAAACCACCCCAGGCCTCTCTCCTAGCATTCTTACCTTCCAAGTTCCTGAGTATCCAGAGGCCTGGTCCTGGACGTCTGTGCTGAAGCGTTGTTGCCAGCACTGGCCTGCTGCTATCTCCTTGCAGTGGCCTACCCTGGACGTCTGTGCTGAAGCGTTGATGCCAGCACTGGTAACTGCTGCATTCCCTCCTAGCAGTGGCTACCCTTCCTTTCCTGCGGCCTGCTGCTATCTCCTTGCAGTGACCTGCCCTGGACGTCTGTGCTGAAGCATTGATGCCAGCACTGGCCTGCTGCTATCTCCTTGCAGTGGCCTACCCTGTACGTCTGTGCTGAAGCGTTGATGCCAGCACTGGTAACTGCTGCATTCCCTCCTAGCAGTGGCTACTCTTCCTTTCCTGCGGCCTGCTGCGATCCTCTTGCAGTGGCCTGCCTTGGACTTCTGCGCTGAAGCGTTGGTTCTTCCCGACGCTGCCCTGCGGTGAACTTCGGCCAGCCTGCTGTCTCCTCCTGCTGAGATCGGCGTCATGGGCCGAGGCCGCTCCTTGCACAGAAGCCACCCCCGCGCTCACGCTCCTAAGCTGAAGCGGGGCACTCCTGACTTCCTGTTGCCGAACTCCTGCTTCATTAACGACGATGCTGCCTTCTCCAATCCTGACCCTGCGATGTACGACTACGAACTGCGCACTCCGGATCAGTCTGCGTGGACTACGGTCGGTAATTATATAACCCCACCTCAGCCCCGTGGTCCGGTCCCGATTTGTGGCGAGCATAGGCGTAACAAACACTCCATTAATAGGATGGTTTTCACATGCTTTTCCCCCTTTATTTAATATGTATATTTACATATTTATATGTATACAGGGCTATTTCTATATTTACATTTTTTTTTTTTTTTTTTTTTCAACTTTTTATTTTCATTGTTTTCCAAGCATACAGCGGTGTAAATACATTTTTTGGCCAATATTAGCTGAGGTTGCCACATAACTTGCTGATTCTCTTACACATAACACGTTGACTCAGGGGGGAAAGGGTTGCGCCACATCGGGGAAGACACATGTGGGAAATGGGGGGGGGGGGAAGGGGTAACACGAAGGGGGGGGGCAGAGGTGGGGTAGGGGGGGATGGGGAGGGGGTGTTGACCCGTATTCCACAGCTTCTTGTAACTCCTCGGAACTCTCGGCTCACGCCATGCAACCCAGTGTTGGGCTGTTCTTGCCACGTCCCCTCTCTGGTCTGTGTCTGGGGCTCGTACTCCCCCTATTACCGTCCGGAACACGTCGAAGGAGAACTCACCTTCCATTATTACAGCCAAATGGTGGCATTGCTCACCCCTGTGATGTCAGTCTGTACCAACCAGGGGAACCAGACTTTTTGGAAATTTGCGCCAGTGTCGTTGACCAAACTAGTCAACTTTTCCATCTGGCAAACAAACCAAATTCTATTCCGAATCTTTTCTAACGATGGAGTTGTATTTTGCTTCCACAATGCTGCTGTCTCACACCTCACCGCCGTCGCAAAATGAGCGATCAATTTATTCCCCGCTCTTGACAGGCCCTCTAGTGGCCGATTCAGGAGAAATAGCCAGGGGTCTAGAGGAATTTCAAGGCCCAAGATCCTCTCCAGCCAATTCTGAATCTGTTCCCATATTGGGCGCAGTCGAGGGCAAGACCACAGCATGTGCAGCAGGTCTCCGGGCTCTCCACATTGTCTAGGGCACAAGGGGGAGTAACCCGCGACAAATTTTGATAATCTAACTGGGGTGAGATACCACCTCATTAACACCTTATATGAGTTCTCCTTCAATGTCGTGCAAATCGATGTTTTTGCTGTCGCCTCGAGTATGTCTGTCCAGTCTTCGTCCTCTAAAGTCTCCCCTAAGTCCCTCTCCCAGTGGGTCATGTAGTCAAGACGTGTGTTGGGGCCGGTCCCAGGATCGACTACCTCTCTGTACAACCTAGATGTAAGTCCCGAGATGTTGTGCCCTCGTGCACAGAGCGATTCAAAATTTGTCACTTTAGGACGGTTCTTGTATTTGGTGTAAAATGCCCGGATCTGGAGGTATCTAAAAAATTCTGTGTTGGGGATGCCTTTGTCAGCCTGAATTTGCGTTAATGTTTGAATTGTGCTCATGCCCTCCAGATCCCTCAACCTCCCGTAACCCTTCTGCTTCCAAACCATAAAGTGTCCCTCGTCCAGCCCTGGAGCAAAATCTGGGTTGCCGAATAGTGGTGTCATCAAGGAGTACTTCTTAGTTAAGGCGCATTTGAATTTAGTATCTTCCCAAATCGAGAGTGAGTTAGTTATTGAGGATAGCGGTCTCGAGATTTTCTTTAACCTAAATTTTGGGTACCAAATCAGATTCTGAATGTCCAATGGGGCACACAGCTCGCTCTCCAGTTTCACCCATCTACGGCGCTCCGGATCTACGTGCCATTGGATAATTTGGCTCAATTGTGCCGCTTTGTAATATGAGAACAAGCAAGGTACCGCCAATCCGCCTGCTGTTTTGGGTTTAATCAGTGTTTTTGCTGGAATCCTAGCTTTCTTATTGTGCCAAATGAATTTAAAGATCTGAGCCTGCAAGTCACTTATCTCCGCTCTATCTATGGGTATGGGGAGTGTCTGGAAAAGGTATAAGAGCCTGGGCAAAAGGTTCATCTTCACGCTATAAATTCTTCCAATCCATGAGATCCCGAATGTCGCCCATTCCTTCAGCTCTCTTCTCAAAGATTGCAAGAGTTTGGGATAATTTGCTTTATATAGTGATTTGACCTCCTTCGTGAGATTAACTCCCAGGTATTTAATCATTTTGGGTTGCCAATTCAGATTGAAGTTAATCTCTACTAGTTTTTCGGTAGTTTTGGGGAGGTTTAGGCTTAGCGCCTCTGATTTTGATTGGTTGATTTTAAACCCCGAAACTGAGTTGAATTTGTCCAGGAGGTCAAAGAGGTTGGGTAGGGAGACTAGGGGCTTTGACAGTGTCAGGATAACATCATCGGCGTATAACGCGGTTTTGTACTCCTGAGACTGAATGTGGATTCCCGTGATGTCTTTATTGCTGCGAATGTGATTTGCAAGTGGTTCCATGCATAGGGCGAACAACAGTGGCGAGAGTGGGCAGCCCTGTCTTGTACCACTTTTAATGTGCAGCGAGTCTGACGGGTACCCTTGATGGATTACCCGCGCTGTTGGATTTGTGTACAGCGCTTTGATTGCCCGTATTACCGTTTCCCCCATTCCAAATGCTGCAAGCGTGGCATCCAGGTATGGCCAGTCGATTCTGTCAAAGGCTTTTTCCGCGTCTAAGCTTACAATCATCCCCGGGATCTTGTTGGCATTTATGTAATCTATAGTATCAATTATCCTTCTAGTATTATCGGCCGCTTGCCTACCTGCGATGAAGCCAACCTGATCTGGGTGAATCAGCCTAGGCAGAATCGAACTCAATCTATTGGCCAGTAATTTGGAGTAAATTTTAATATCTGAGTTAATTAAAGATATTGGCCGATAGCTTGGACAATTGGTGGGATCTTTGCCCTGTTTATGGATCACTGAGATGGACGCTTGCAACATCATGTCTGAGAAGGAGCCCCCTGTCAAAATATGGTTGAACATCCTCAGCAAGTGCAGGGACAGGATTCCTATGTATTTTTTATAATACAGGTTAGAGAATCCATCTGGGCCTGGAGCTTTAGCAGGTTTAAGATTAACAACTACCTCTTTTAGTTCCTCCGCTGTGAACTCCTTACCTAGGAACTCCCGCTCCAACCTTGTCAGTTTTGGTAGGTTTGCTTTGGCTATAAATTCGCCTAAAGCCTTATTTGTTTTAGCGTTATGCCGAACCTTCTGGCCATCGTATAGCTTTGCATAGTATGCTCTAAACTCCTCGACTATGTGTTTGGGATTGGCTGTTATCTCTCCCGTTCTAGTCTTAATCGCATGGATTGTGTAGTTGTGTTGTTTATTGCGAATTTTCCTCGCTAGCATGGTATCTGGCTTGTTCGATTTTTCAAAAAATTTCCTCTTTGTCCAACTCAGTTCTTTCTCAGCCTGGGAAGTGAGGAGGATGTTAAGCTCTATTCTAACGTCCTTCAACTCCTTCAATGTATCTGCGTTCCCGGATTGGATATGTTGTATAGAGAGCTCATGGAGCCTCTCCCGTAATAATTTTGTTTTGGCTTCCCTCACTTTTTTCTTACCCGCTGCTATGCTTATCAGGACCCCTCGCATAGTAGCCTTGTGAGCCTCCCACAAGGTGACGTGAGATTCCACACTGCCGGAGTTAGCCTTAAAAAATTGTAAGATCTCGGTTTTAATTCGTTGAGCGGTCTCTGGGATCTTTAATAAAGACTCATTTAGTTTCCAGTTTGCTCCCGGGCTGATCAGCTTAATCTGGGAGCACCTCAGCTCAATCGGTGCATGATCAGACCATGAAATATCATGTATCCCTGAGTAGGTGATCTGAGGGACCAGTCTAGCCGACACCAAAAAATAATCGATCCTGCTGTAGCTGTCGTGTGGGTTTGAGTAGAATGTGTAACTCCGCTCCCCAGGGTGTTGTTCCCTCCAAATATCCACCAGCTGATTCTCTCTGATCCCCTGTCGGAGAGCTGTGACCCCGTCCACTCTGTCCCTATGTTTCGTCTGTGTTCTGTCCATATCTGGGTCCAACCGTTTATTAAGGTCCCCCGCGAGTACTATACTGCCCTCTGCGACCCTGCTTAGGATGGCGAAAAAGGATCTAAAGAACTGCGGGTCATTCTCGCACGGGGCATAGATTGAGGCCAATGTCAGTTTACTGTTTTGTGTCGTCCCTATCAGAATCAGATACCTGCCTCCCACATCCCTTTTAATCTTCTCTATTTTGAATGGGAAGTTATTGTGTAGGAGTATAGCCACCCCCTTCCTTTTTTCTCTTGCTGAGGCTAAGTAAAACTGTCGGTATTGGGCATCTAAATATTTGGGGTTATGTCTGGCCCGGAAGTGTGTTTCCTGTAGGAACAAAACATCTATTTTCTTTTTCTTATATTCAGAAAAGGCAACCCTCCGCTTCTGTAGTATAACTCTCTGACGGATGGTGTTGGTGGACGCGTGCCACGTGTAGATGCCCGCCGGAGCTTCCTTGAATGGTTCTCAATGGCCCATTTAGCAGCAGTACTGGCAGACGAGCAGACCTTCCAAGCAGTCCCTGGAGCCGCATTGTATAGGAGTTGGTATCGGCAGTGATATCTGGTGTTTCGTCCCGCCTGTTGTGACGCACTTCCGGGCGCCAACGAAGGACGTCGCGTGTAGTAGAAGGAAGCGTCACCATCATCGGCAGCCATCCAAGGAAGCTCCGGTGGGCATCTACACGTGGCACGCGTCCACCAACACCATCCGTCATAGAGTTATACTACCCTCACCTGCGCCTTTCCTAGGGACCTGCTGTAAGTAGGATTCCAGTTTTTATACACTGGATCCTAGACCTGCTCGTCACCAGTCACCTGCATTTTATTGTGTTTATTAAACTATCTTCATTAATAGTCAGCCTATTGTTTAGTGTTGTATGTGTCTGTTTGTCTATGTGTATGTGTTTTTTGTCATAACCATACTGTATTACACTATGATCTTATCCTCTTGTCTCCCCTGCATGTCATATCATTTCTGCTGCTGAGGAACTTGCTGTCCACTGGACCAGATCAACATCCATTGGCCATTCCAATCATCCATTGAACTTTTATATCTCCCATTTGGACTTTAAGGCGCCGGTCTGTATTGTTTTCTTTGTCTATCACTAACTGTGTTTGGGTTAGTTTTTCCTGGCAGCCTTGCCATATTGTATTAATATTTTTTACCACGTTGTAGTTATTTCTTGCACTGCATTTGTATACACTTTATTTTTTAGCACTAAACACACCATCCTTTTTTCCAGTTGTTGAGCCTTGGGACCATGAATAGTCTTTTGGAGTCTGATCTCAGGTGATAAGTGCTGCAAGTGGTAGGGGTGAGGAGCTTGTTCAGGTAGCTGGGTAGCTTGCCCATGAAGAATTTAAAGGCAAGACAGGAAAGGTGAACTTTGCGCCTAGACTCTAGTGTCGACCAATCTAGTTCTTTGAGCATTTCGCAGTGATGTGTGTTGTAGTTGCATTGTTGAACAAAACGACAAATTGAATTGTAGAGGGTGTCAAGTTTGCTAAGGTGGGTTTGAGGAGCCGAGCCATATACTATGTCTCCATAGTCAATAATTGGCATTAGCATCTGCTGTGCGATACGCTTTCTGACCAGGAGACTTAGGGAGGATTTGTTCCTGTAAAGTACCCCTAGTTTGGCATAGGTCTTAGTTGTCAGGGTATCAATGTGCATCCCGAATGTTAAGTGGGAGTCAAACCATAAGCCCAGGTATTTAAAACTAGTGACAGGTGTTAGGGTGATGTTAGCGTTGGTTCTAATCAGGGGCTCAGTCACTGGAAGCTTTACAAATTTAGTCTTGGTCCCAAATACCATTGTTACAGTCTTGTCAGTGTTTAAAAACTGTTTGTTTTGGGAAATCCAGTTTTTGAGTCTCAAAAAGTCAGACTGAAGTATGTGTTGAAGGTCAGAGAGGCTATGACTGTGTGCATATAGGATTGTGTCATCTGCATACATGTGTATTGAGGCTTCCTTACAAGCTGTGGGAAGATCATTAATGATACTGTATTAATTAATTAGTTAGGATACTGTATATTACCTATAAGCTATATTTGCTAAAAGGTTTGACCATTAGTGTGAACTCTATGTAATCATTCCACATCTACTCCCAATCCTACAGTAATCCCCCCCTTTCCTTAATTCTAATTCACAGAAATCCATCTGGCAGACTGGAAGAGGGGGGAGTCATCCTTGCCTATTGTAATGTGTGCATCTGTAAGGTCCGCCACTAAGCCCCACCCCTCGCGTGCGTCACGCGGCAGGGATGCTGGGCCGCGCATGGCTGGAGCTGCGTGTGCACGTAGTGCTGTGTCATGGAGGTGCGACCCCAGTGGGAACACAACACACCCGTGCCGTCACGTGACATCATCAGGCCACTTTGCGCACCTCCAATGCGCACGTCACTAAACCAGCAAACAGCTGATCACCGGAATGCACACAACTGATGCAGATTTCCTACTTCTCGCTCTGTGCTCCGCCATTGGAGGAATTCCCTGACACCCCTGTCCTTGATTGGCTCTTTGCCTTTCTTATACTGGGCTTTCCCAGTACCTCATTGCTGAGCATACACTTCTGTTTATGTGTTGTGCTCGCTGCTGTTCGTTTGTTCCTGTTCTGTTTGTGCTTTGACCCTAGCTTGCTTGGACCAGTCCTGTTTCCAGTCCTGAACTTTGGCATCACTGCGGATTCTTACTATCTCCAACTCTTTGACCCCGGCTACGTACCTTGACCATTCTACTTCTCTGCTCCTGGACCACGGCTTACTACAACTACCACTCTCATCTCTCCAACACTGAACCACGGCAAGTACCTTGACTATCCGGACCTCTCCAACCCTGACCCGGCTACATGACTTGGATTACGCACTCCGGACCGCACTCTGCGGTTGCCTATACATCCCCACCTCAGCCCCGCGGTCTTAGTCCTGTTTGTGGTGAGTGCAGCGTGACAGCATCTAGACATGCAATAGTCTGTAATTTCCCCTCTCTTAATGATAACAGATGATACAGGGCTCATTTTTTCAAACCCTGTGTGCCAGGGGCAAGATCTTTGAATAGCGGATTATAGCAGCCTGGGGAAGTCGTTCAAACTTGATAGCTGCAAGGAGGTGGAGGTGGGATAAGGTGTCTGATCAGTCTCTGCAAAAGGCAAATTGACTGACCAGACACCTACATTATTTCAACAGCATTAATAGTCACCCTGTAATTCAATAAATGTCCCTCCTCTAGAAAAATGTATTTGACGTGCATGTAACAAGCGTGAAATGTAGTGTTATTGTCGACTTTTGGACTGTGTATAATTTTAATGAGTGATCACTGACTGTGACGGTGTGTGGGGAATATTTTTGTTTATCTACAATATACTGAAGGTGCTTAGCCTCACAAGCGTGAAACGTATTCTTGAAAATAATGTTAATATGGAATATAATATACAATTAAACAAAAAAAGTTTTTTTTTGCCATTTATCCAGCACATGAACAGTTAATTTGATGTGCTGTAACCTTTTGCTTTAAAGCATGACATTTTGCAGAGAGGACTCTGTATGGCCCAGGAGGAGTTGTGCAGAGCCGTGGAGGTGGGTGGAGGTGCAGCTCAACGAGTCTGTTTTTTCTCCTGAAATTAGCAAATTGCAGGGAGGCAAAGATACAGTTCACTGCATGAGAGAGTAGAACTGTGTGAAATGTTATTAAAGGTGATCACGTGAGACCATGTGTGTGTGAAATATTTCTGTTTAACTACAGTACTGTACACTGTACCAAAGGTGCTTAGCCCCACAAGCATGACATGCAGTCTTGTTAATAATGTTAATATTGAATATAATATATAATTTAAAAAAAATTCTATATTTTTTTTTACAATTATCCAGTACATGATGGTTTCATTAATTTAGATACTGTACAGTATGATAATCCATTAATAAATTAAAAAAAGATATATATATTAGTAATAATTAACAAAATTAAAAATATATCATGTTATGTGTTCTACAAGTCCCTCAATTTATTCTCTCATAATTAAAAAAAAAAAAAAAATTTTTACACTGGTACAAGTTCTGTGTTCAGTTGTTCTGCAAAGCATTCAAATGCTCAATGCTGGCCTTGTGTCATATGCGCATGCATGGGAAGTGGAACGCAATTGCCTTATGTGTCATTCACAGGAAGTGGAATTTCAGAGCGGCCAGGGACAGCTCATTTGATGTATAGTACTGTACTGTAGCCTTTTGAGCTACTGTAAAGCATGAAACTTTGTAGGGAGCAAATTGCAGGGAGGAAAAGATACAGTTCATTGCATGAGAGAGATAAACGGTATAAAGTTTTATTAAACGTGATCACATGAATCTATCTATCACATAATGTACAGTATGTGCTGTGCCCAACAAGCGGGAAATACAATCATTTAGAAAGTACTATAAAAGTTAAGAAACATGAATTTGAATATCACAATGTTACAATAGTAAAGCTGATAATATAAAAGTAAAACAATGAAAGTTTAAAAGATAGTGTTTTTCGACAAGGTGTTACTGTACATGTTTGTCCCCTTCGACACTCAGAAGTGAAGTCAATGTTAAAGACTTTACAGTACATTCTGGTTTGTAATAAAATGTGAAACGCCTTCATTTGATAACGTCTTGAATGAACAAGGTCATTTAACAATGGATTACTGTCATGTCAATACTTTTTATCTGGCCTAAAAGACACCTGTTTTGAATATAGACTGTATAGCAGCAGTGTCCCCAATAGGCAAAGACATTCACTTTGCCGTCTGGCAGACACGCAAAGATCTGCAACCACACAAATAACAATTGCATCTGACGACTAAATACAGCAGGGACAACTCGCCACCAACTAGATAACTCGCTGCGAGGACGAATCAAAATCTTTTACTTTAGAGGCCATATCAAACTCTGTAATCTTTCAGTAAGTGTGCTGTGTTATAGTGAATATAAAGCGCTAACTCTACTAGTGTCCACTATCAATATACAGTGGTTATTCTTAAATCAATTGATGCAGGAATATGACAAATGCATGTACACACGTGTATAATATTAAAGTGTATAAAAAATGATATAAAGACCCCCTGCTCGACCCAGCTGGTTAGGGACTGGTTCCACTGGTCCCTCAGGTTGTACAAGTCCGTGCGTGATCCAGGGGGAGCATGGGAGAAAAGAATATAAAAAAACACAATATAAGTGCAGACAGTTTGATACTGGGTGAATTAAAGTGGTTTTTATCTTGGCTCATGAGTGTTGCCTACTCACAAGATTTAAATAGGACACGGGCAGTTTAGACACAATGGTCTCAGTGGACTGGATCTGTGAATTCTGAGTATGATGCGATCTTCACTCTCAGCCAGACAGCATATGTGTGGAGGGAAAGAGAGTATACATAGTGCAGACCAGTATGGTAAAAAGGTATAACTTTATAGAACTTTAAAAATGAACACTTACAATAAAAACATTAATTTCAGGCATGTATCACAATAATTGTGAGTGGAAGGAGGTGGACTGCAGATCTTAGGGCTCACCCGCCACCTTTGCTGCGCAGGCACTGCAAGGGAAACTGCTCCGCTGGAGGGTCCTTCTCAGTCCCTTCCCGGGTACTCGGATGCTGGAGGCTCCAATCTCCCTGGTGTGTGTCTGCTGCGGTATCCCCACTTCAGAAGTACGCCGTCTGATGGTACTCGAGTGACTCCGATACGTCACGTCACAATACTACACGGGAAGTGACGTATCGGAGTCACTCGAGTACCATCAGACGGCGTACTTCTGAGGTGGGGATACCGCAGCAGACACACACCAGGGAGATTGGAGCCTCCAGCATCCGAGTACCCGGGAAGGGACTGAGAAGGACCCTCCAGCGGAGCAGTTTCCCTTGCAGTGCCTGCGCAGCAAAGGTGGCGGGTGAGCCCTAAGATCTGCAGTCCACCTCCTTCCACTCACAATTATTGTGATACATGCCTGAAATTAATGTTTTTATTGTAAGTGTTCATTTTTAAAGTTCTATAATAAAGTTATACCTTTTTACCATACTGGTCTGCACTATGTATACTCTCTTTCCCTCCACACATATGCTGTCTGGCTGAGAGTGAAGATCCCATCATACTCAGAATCCACAGATCCAGTCCACTGAGACCATTGTGTCTAAACTGCCCGTGTCCTATTTAAATCTTGTGAGTAGGCAACACTCATGAGCCAAGATAAAAACCACTTTAATTCACCCAGTATCAAACTGTCTGCACTTATATTGTGTTTTTTTATATTCTTTTCTACCATGCTCCCCCTGGATCACGCACAATCTTTCAGTAAGTACATAACAACATAAACAAACAATATAACACAAGATAAATAATAACAAACAAAAAAGCAGATTTACTCTCACAAGCTCTACCCTACTACTGTATTTTACCACTTAGCACCGAGTGGCTTCGGGGATTCTGTCTCACTCTCCACCAAAAGCCTTATTTCAGGGCCTGGGTTAAAAATGAGTGGGGAAACTGCATTGGTATAAATGTTTTATTTTTAAGTTGTTGCTCATTTTAAAGCAATGTGCATTTCTGCAACTGGCAAAATGTACAAAACATAAGTAAAAACAATTGCCAATTCTGGACACATTTGCACATCACAAACCCTGGCAGGTGTTTCACCCAAAACTAGGCTTATATGGAGTCCAGTTGTAGGGTGAAATGTGCATCAGGATGGATGCTGAGTTAGTATCCTGCTATATAATTGTTTTGAAAATAATCGGGTACATACACAATTTCTCCTGGTGGTTATTTATTTATAAAAAATGTTTTAATAGGAAGTAATACATTGAGTTACCTCTCATTTTCAAGTATGTCCTGGGTTTGTCCTGCACGTTATGATTTATTTATAGTTAGCACTGCCTGTTATTACAGTATATGTCTTTAATCACGCCATATGTTTTTTCCTGAAGTGTCTAATTTGCTATAGTTCTTTCTCTTTACTGTGTTCTGCTGTGTACAGTACTTTCTTTGAGGAAATAACTTTTGGACCTTTTCAGAAACAAACTTCAAAAATAAAGGTGGCAACGTAGATCAATGAACTTAAATGCTAAATCTTGCTTTTTGGGGGTTATCTACATTTAAATACAATAAAACAGATGGCAGGTGGTGATTTAACAAACTAAATGGTGCTCTGGATTTATAATCAATATTATCTGTTTTCAATTTTTCATTCAGGAAATGGGACAAAGTAATGTTTACTCAAATAAAAAGGATTTCTTATTTTGATTACAGTATATTGACAAAGCATATTATTGCAACTCAGCTCGCTAAACCACACACATCTGTTATATATATGCAAACATCAATAAAAATGATTATAGAGATTATATTGTAACATCAAACGTAATCTTTATAGATTGTGTTTACGTTATTTGAGAATGTAGTAGTTTAGTCATTTAGCAAATGTAAGTTTACTGAATTTACTGTCAATGAGCTAGACAGATATATATTTTCTTATTAATACAAATATAAATGGATTGTATTTTAGCTTCCACATATTGTACTGTAATAAAAATGAAGGTAATTGTATTATGTTGCAGATAACCTGGGCTACGCACAGTATTTTGACATTCAATTATATTTAATTCTTAAACCTTTCATATCTAACTCTGTGTTTTGACTAACTTTCATGTAGCTTTCCAAATTGTTGCTTCATATTTCCAACTGTGTACTTGTATACATACACAAAAAAGAACATATTTTTGAAGTACCGTACAAATAGTAACTTTAAATGTGTGCCCATCCCATCCATTTTAGATAATTGTATTCACTAAAGCTTTGTATTCATGTGGTGAAAGATGAACATATATATGAATCTTGGACACTTCTCAATAAAGATGGGCAAATCAGTTCTGCGGATTTTGATCCACCTCGGATCAGCTGGATCCTTTGGTTCATGGATTTCAGCTGATCAGTCTCAAAAAGTACAATCCACCTTTTCGGATTATTTTCTTTACAGAGACAGAGAGCAATCCTTTCCGGGGTGATTTTTATGAATTTGAGTACACAGAAAAAATGTGAGAGAGAGAGAGAGACCAGGAGGAGGGAGCTACTACAGGTATATGCACTCATGTTGGTGCTGCATGAAGTATGTGCACAAAGGTGGCTACGGTATAACAGAACAGGGACAAAATATATTCACTGTGCCATCTGCCAGAGTGCCAGGCACCTACTTAATTGAAATACTTTATTTTAAAATAAATAAAAGTATAAAAGCTGCAGGAAGTGATTCTGCTGACTCCCCCCAGCACACAAAGTGTTATTGAGTTGGAAAATCTTAGGCACTTTAGGAATGGGTTTTGGTGTCAGACCCAACTGGAAGTTGAACCAACACAATCTCTGTTATTCTGCTAGGTTAGAAGAAAATGGGTGCAACCTGTGCTGGTTTAGTTCACACTGCTAGAGCTGTTGTTCTGAATAACAGATGTTTTGAGAATGATTCTGTTACTTCTGACACCATACCCCATTCCTAAGGTGCCTTAGACTTGTCAACCCAAAAACACGTTGTGTTCTGTGGGAAGGAAGTGGAATCACTTCCTGCAATTTATTGAGTTTTATTTATTTTAAAATAAAGTATTTCAAATTCAGTATGTGTTTGGCATTCTGGCAGGTGGCACAATTAATATTTTGTCCCTGTACTGTTATACTATATTCCATGTGGAACACAGAAAAGGGGGTTATTGATCCGCCCCCTTGCTTCCCACAGTCTCTAGTGTAAACCAACTACTTCCTTTTGCTGCTTCTGGGTGTGGAGATATTCCCCTTCTCCACTGATGATTACTCCACAGGTAGTCATATGGGTAGTCATATGGGTAAAAGGGAAGCAACGCGCGCGGGATAGACTCTCTCTCGAGCGCAGCGTTGCTTCCCTTCTACCCACAGACGGGGCAGAATGGACTGTACCACTTAAGATCTCACTGGATAACAGATTCATTATATGTAAGTTGATACTTGTTATTTATATTCACTTTTATTATAATATTATTCAATCTCGGTGCGCTCTGTGCTTTTTTTCCCCCATGTGGAACACACCTGAGATGCCTGTGAGATACTACATTCTAATAGCTAGATTAGCTACATGTGTGAGCATCTTAAATGTAGATTGTGACAGTGATACCACCCATTAGCTGGTTTAGCTCACATTGCTAAGGCTGTGGCCTAGAAAAGCAGTGTTTGTTGGTTCTACTACTGTTGGGTCTGACACCAATCCAGTGATTAGGTTGGCACCTTAGGCTTATCAACTTAATGTAGTTGCCTTGGAAATCTGTTTGGGAAATGTGGGATGGGCCTAATTTAAATAAACTTTGCATTGCCATTAGCAGGTGTGCTCCTTTTAAAGCACAGGCACGTCTCCCTAATTTCTTTGAGGATATATATCAGTGTATATATAAAATATATATATACAGTATATTGAGACACATTCATTTAGACTTTTTCTGATACTCCACCCCCCCTCTCTCTTTTTAGTATTCAATCCGAGGACAGATTTTTGTTAGTGGACTGAATTTTGTTGAAACATTTCGGTGAATAGATTTGGACTCTTCCACCCATTCCTACTCATTTAATGTATGTACTAAAATAATGCATCTACCTTGCAGTTCCCAAATATGCAATAAAAACCAATGGTGTAGTAAATAGTTTATTCAAACAAAAACCGGAGCGCTATATTATGTAAGTTACCCAGTAACCCAGTGCAAAGGGATATATACCACGGAAAGACACCACAAAGTGTGAGATTAGAGACTCACACAAGTGCCCTTATCTGGCACTCAGGGTTCAAATGTAATTAATTTTTAATAGACACAGTAATTCAAGATAATAAATGATCTTTATACTTAAAGGAGGACATATATTGTCCCGTAAACACCAAACATATATGGTATTTATTAGCCCTCACTAATACAGAAAAACAAATTCTATTTACAGTAACAAATGAACAACGGCATACTGTAAGTGAAAAAATTGCAAGTCAAAAAGTTTGAATTGCATCAAGAAGGCCTACCATAGAGCAAAATACACTGCCCATTCTACCCTCCTGAACAGCAAAAGACCTTCACAAAGTGACAAATTTATTAGACCAATAGGCACTTATAACAATCAGTGGTGGCCTATTCATACTGTGCTCTGACGACACTGGCATGTTGTTCTGGAAGATCATGATTGGGTGAGGTTTTGCACCCAAAACCGTCAGCAGTTAGCAGAAGAGCTACCAATCAAAAGACATCTTGGTGCGGTCAATACGAACGTGATGAGAAGTCAACATGGATGGAGAAGAGGCAAAACAGTAACTTTAAATGCCAGGGATGCAGGGCATGCCAGTATACAAGAAGACAGCAAACAGGTTTGGAAACTGGGACGATTCACGAATCAGAAAGATGAAAAAGTTAGCAACTATAGAATAACAGGCGTGATTTAACAAATGATTTGTTTCTGCACTAAAACGTATATTGGCAAAACATTACGCCAACTTAGGAGCAGCGTATTAGAACATATTGGGGATATTAAAAATAACAGTGAAACCCCTCTTGTTAAACATGTCAACCTGCATCACAATGGTGACCTCTCGAGATTAAGATTTAAAGGAATATATCATATTGCAGAGAGTTTCAGGAAAGGCAATTGGAACAATGACCTCCTAAGGTGAGAATCAAAATGTTTTTTTTTACACTAGGAACCCTTTCCCCACAGGGCATGAATGTGGGTTTCTTTTTCTCACCCTTTATTTAAATGAGAACCACTTTAGCCATCTTTACAGCAGCACTATAAACCTCACACTTCCCATGACTACTATCTATCGTTTACAAGATAGTCTCCAGTCACCACCTCTGGTCCATTGTCAACTTTGATAAGGGCTTGGTTTGAACACTACTGTTTACTAGTCTCTAGCTAGAATTTAAAGTCCATCTACTGTACCAAGTTTTTTGCTCTTAACTTGCAACTGTGTTTCCCTTTTCAATAAAATCTGCACTAAGATCTACACGGCACGGGAAGCCAGAGAGACCAGGACCAAGGAGACTGCCCATAGGACTTGCTGTCACCATGTATAAGGGATCGTGGATGTCCAATTCGGCTGAGAACGTGTGACCGGACGACCAATGTGGGAGTTGCTGAGTGTGGTAACATGTCTCTAACATGTCTTGCTCTTTTACTTTAACCTTGCTGTACGTGCAATACATACCTGCTGATCCGAAAAATATATTTTTACATACTAAACTATGAGATTTTGCGCTGTTTTTCTTTTTTCGTTGTCTACTAGTGTTATAGTTTGCTGAGCCAATCTATGCAAGTAGAAGCAGATTCTCATTCAGAATTATAAAGGTTTTATCAATTTCTGTTGTTTTTTTCTATCATACACTTGTGATCTAATTTAATACCACTTTATTATTCTACACAGATTATATATAAGTACCCACTTTCACTGTTTCCTCACACCAATATTTATTGATTTCACGATCACTTTATTGACTGTATATTTATTAATATTTGATTAATATTTCACTATCTTGTGAGCGTGTATCTTTTTCACTTTGTCACTATTCAATGAAAAAACCTGAAAAATACTTTAAAGAATGATGTCACATTCTTTTTAACTAAGGTGACCTATCACATGGTACAGCAACACATGGGATTGTCATCAATCCCATTGGCTGTAATACCATGTGATATGAGATGTTGTTTTAAGGATGTGACGTACCTCAATTTGAAATTACGTCACATCCTTAAAAAAAAAAAAAAAGAAGCGGACACATGATACAGCGTACAATCTAATTGGATTTGAGCCATCTGACCCTGAAATGTGACTTCACAGGCCAAATAAAAGGCCTGTACGTCTCATTTTAACGAAAAATCTCGATGAGGTAACATCCGTTTGGATTTACCATCGGGTACTTTGGATTGAAAGAAAGAAGAAAGTAGATAGAGGAAAAGAAGAATATAAATACCGCAGAAGATAGAAGACGGTGAGAGAAGATAAAAGAAAGAAGATTTTGGTACCTGATGCTGATCTCTAAGAAGGATGGAGATGGATTAAAAATGATGACGCCGCGGGATTCCGAGGTTGAAGACTTCTAAAGGTAAGATAAATATTGAATGTAAGTAATTGTATGTTTTCAGTTTTTTTCAGAATATTTATTTATGTTTCTCATTGCCTATTGACAGATAATGTAGTAATCTGAGCCCCTTTAGGGTACAGATAAATACAGTGACAGCCATTGCATTTTTTGGCAAATGCTTGTTTTGAATTGATTGTTATTTTTAAGATTTCTGTTTATTGTTTGGATTAAATTGTTTTGAATTTGGATGGCTTGTTTTTAGTACATTTTAGATTTGGTTAGCGTTTTAAATGTATAAAATGTTTTGTTGGCTAGTGGTTTAAATTAATTAATTGTTTTGTTGGCTAGAGATTTTATTTATTCAATTGATTTGTTGGCTAGTGGTTTTATTTATTCAATTGTTTTGAAATAACATTATTTTTATTGTTTTGCTGTTTTTTTGTGATAGATCATTTTTATTCATGTGTACTATTAGGCTTTTTCATTATTTTATTGTTGGAGTGTTTGTAATGCCTGTATGCCCGTAGACCTGGCCAGTCCCCAGTACTGAGGTGGGTAAGGGTATAACATGCACCCACAGCAGTGAGGGAGTGCCCGGAGTGTGGTAGTAGCATTGCCGGGCCTGGTGAGTAAGGGTTAATGTAATACTTGCTGAGTCCGGGGTGCCAGAGGTCGGAGGGTAATGTCCAAGTGCCAGAGTTCAGGGGTTGGAGAGAGCAGTGTAGTGATGTCTGAAAGCCAGGGTTCAAGGGCAGGAGAGAGCAGCGTAGTCAAGTACAAAGCAGAGTTCAAGTTCAAGCCACAGGAATCCAAACAGGGGCAGGGACAGGAACCAGAGCTGAAACAGACGCTGCACACACAGGAGCTACAGGAAAGCTATGCAGAGCAAGGACTGAGAGGAAGGAGTGGGGTTATATGGGAAGAAGGACCAATAGGGGTGAGAGGAGGAGCAGAGGTGTGAGTGAGTAATTGCAGAGATAGGTCTGTGAGAGCAGGGGAGGAGACAGGGAGGTAATCTAAGGTAATAGCCTGCAACCGACGGGGGGCGGAGCTAGAGCGTGGGGGAGGTAAGTAAGTAGAGAGGGTGCACGCGCCCTCTGTAACCCTGCTATGCGCGCGCACCACGCGTGCACCAGAGCGTGGGGGGAGACCAGCGGAGGAAGCGCACGGGAGAGAAGACAGAGGGGAAGGAGGAAAGGAGGAAGCAGGTAAGGAATGGACAGGGGTGACAGCGGCACGCCGAGGAGCACGTGAGCCACGATAGGGAACCCGCGATCGTGAACGCGCGCGCTTGGTGAGGGGACCTCGCGCGTGCGCAGAGTGTACGCCTGAGCGTAAGGATCGAGCCATGGAGGAACGGCTGAGGGAAGAAGGTAGAGTTTGGGGATGTAGGGGAGTGGAGGAACTAGGCACTGTGGAAGCTGGGGTGACGGGGACACACTGGGAACCGCGAGTCCCCCGATCCGTTACAGTGCTTGTCTATTTCTTTTATTATTGGGTATTTTTGGCCTTAATTATTTGTATTAGGTTGACCATTGAGTGCATAAAGCAAGGGGTCCCCGGACCTAAAATAAATGCAGTTCTGCTCCGGAGACCCCCTGCTCATCTACACTAGTATTAAAATGTAGATTAAAATATTTTGATCGCTGGCGTGATATGCGCAGGGAGAGGCGGCTCTCTCTGTACAGCTCTCTCTGCAGCTGAAAGAAATCACCAGGTAAGCCTTTTTGAGAGAGGCGATCATCACGTCGCTGGCTACTCGCCCATTTGAGAATTTTGCTATCACAGGTATTACATAGTTACATAGTAAGGTAATCAAGGCTTTCAGAATACCGTGATGGCAATGCTCAAAAAACTGGCGGCGTAAACGGCCCAGCCATTTTTTTTTATGAAGGCTTATAGAATAGTCCCCTTAATGTTCTTTTTGTGTACTGTATATCCATGTCAAATGTAAAAACCTCTAGGGCAGATTGACTCAACCTCAGAGTCAAATACTTTACAGTAAACTTGATTACATGCAGGTAAGAAGCAAATATTGGAAATTTAACATACTGCACAATATAGCCTCTCTGTCAAACAAACATGACCACAAGAAAACCCACATACTGTATACTAACATCTTATTAACTAAGATCCCAATCTTACTTTGTTTTCCACAAGCATGCAAATTTACACAACATACACACATACTAACCTTGTTCAGCTAGTGACCAGAACACTTTATAGAAGAAGGAATACTGATACCGACAAATTGCTCTACCTTACTGTATATTCAAGAGAGTGGAAGATGATTCAGGGTCATGTATCGAAGGTTACTGAAGCCCGGCCTAAGTGAGAAGAAGATAAATATGTGATTCCCACCTAGAGTGCATTATCTGCTATGCTACAGTATCATTGCTTGACCTGGAAAGTATAAACACTTTTAAACAAAAATGCAAGGATAGGAATAGGAAGGTAAGGCAGAATTATTAAAAGACAGCCTTTTTAGAATCCTCAATGTGGGGATGCACAGCCGGGGATACAAGATTGTGGTGCAGAGAAAAAAAAGGATAATACATACAATAGGCAGAGATTGTTATCATTGAATGGACTCATGCTCCATTTCATTTTTGTTGCAGACTGATCAGAGGGGTTATCAGGTTCATCCAAATGTGAGCATGAGCCTTTACAAATGAGCAGGTCATGTTCTCTAGCAGATCTGTTGTCCAACATCTTGTACTTTCTTTTACCATGGTTTTCAGTATATTTAATATATTTCCAGATTGCAGCAACAGCTAACGCAAGACATAATCTAAAGCAAACTGTGCTTCTTGATGCAGTACAGTGCTAGCTTTTGTGAAACATATATTCTTTTACAAAATGCGCATGTTTTAGTATCTCCATTAATTTGCCTCTATCAATGTATAGTTTTACATTTTGATCGCTGTCTGTACATTTTAACCACATGGCCATTGATTTTACTACTAAGGTCCAAATTGCTTTAAATCAGTGTAAATAGCGTGATTAGAGATGGGGGTGTTTTACAATTCGCAAAAAAGATTAATTCGATCCGAACGTTCGCAGGAAGCAAAAATGTCAATGGGCATTGCATTTTCGCTTACATTTGCCTTCAAAATTTGCTCTAACTAAACAAAATCTTTTTTTTTTTTAAAGTAGCAGAGCTGCTACTTTTCCATTTTAAAAAAGCAAAATAGTTAATTTTGAACAAGTTGAGCCAATTTGCTAGAAGATTTGGGTCCAAATGTTCTAGGTAAACATTTAGGAGTTTTGCAAACTCTTAGATAGGTTGCTCCAACCTGAGAAGTGAATCTCTAAATGGGATTTTACAGTACCTAAAACTGGAACTGATGTTATGTTCAATGCAATAACTCCTATTCATTAAGAAAAGATAGGCAAAAATAATGTTGAGCTCATTAGCATTGGCGCAACAGTAGGATAATTCTGCATTATTTTAAAATAATGTGACGTTATGGACATCTCACGACTACAGTAAATGATAGAGTTTATTTCACTTTGATACATTTTTAATAGTTTAACCTGTAAGTAACCCACAATTTCAGCTATGGATATAAATGAATTAATATGTATCCTAACATTAAACTAGCTATCCCCATTACATACAGTACCGAAGAGTCTAGAAAGATATTTCTTGGCAATACTTTGCTAACCGCTATAAGAAATAAGGCATTGACTCCCTCCCCCCATGAGGCCTAACACTTTCCCTGGGGCATCTACCCTCATTAAAACCCCAACTCAGCTATCAACCCTAACTCTATAAGAGTAACTGTTAAAAGAAAAGTACAGATGCACACTGTATACTACATACAGTACTGCACTGCATGAAAAGTATATGAGAGAAACAACTAAATATAGTACTAGTGTACTTACTTGGTTCTGATCCTGTGCACCATCATAAAGACATATATCTTCACTTGAGCATGATACTTAATGCAGTGTAGTGTTACTTGGATTCCCCCTTGCCACATCCATGATTGGATGCACATGGTTTTGAATCCCTTCTTGTAAAAGTGCATCATTTTAATATTAGTTTCTTTGTTAATTCTTATGGTTATAGATACTAATCAAAATGTACTTTTGAATGTGCTATGCAGCTTTGTTATGCAGGTTTTATAAAGGTAAATGTGCTGTAGCAGTTAAGGTTGCGTCCCAGCCTTTGTTTAAAGAAGCCGCAGCATCAGACCCTGGGAAGAATGGAAGAGGCTTTTGCTGTTCTCTGAACCTTCTTTTTATTAGGTATTCCACATTCAGGTGTACAACAACCAGTTCTCCCAGTGTGATGTCTCCAGCCACAGAGTAGCCAGCAATATCTGCATTAGAAAGTTTGCATCCTTTCACTGAAGTTCCACAGACATCCTCATATCACATAACAGCAACAAGGAGTGCAGAAAAAGACCAACCTCGTATCACACAGCATCAACAAGGAGTGCAGCAGCCCCAGGGAAAGAAACCTCCTCCCTTTTATTACTGGTTAATTTGGACCAAACCAAATTAAGTATACCACACAGGGGAGTTGTCTCCCAAAACTTACACAATTAGCAAACATAATACACTTCACACAACATATAATTTTCTATAGCAAGCCCCAAAACAGTAGCTTTTACAAACATCCCATGCATGTCTTTACTCTGCAAAATAAATGACATTCAGTATCACTTACTTTAATTCCCCCTCTATACCATGGTATAATAAACCCAGGATGGTATGCAGGAAGGAAACGCCCTTTTCCTTTTTAAAAGGGACTGCTCATGGCTGTGTAACATCAAACTGTGTTTAACACCAACCACACCTGCATTGTACTAACTGACCTCAGGACACCACATTAAAGGTTAGTAAAGTTTAGATAAAGGAAACACAAAGAAAAGATCGCTGGGCCCAGCAAAGAAAACAGAAAGAAAGAAAGATAGGTGGTGCACCTGATGCCAGAAAGCAAACATGCCTTTAACTTCCACAATAATGCAAGCAGCCCTGTCACATATCCCCCACTTTGAGAGGAAAACAGTCAGGATTTTTTTCCAACAAACTTTTGTAAGAGACAGGGGTGCTGCAATTTTACTCTCCTATGGTGAGAAATAGGGAACCTCCGCCCTTCCACTCTCGAGGTTCCATGTCCAGGCCCTATATGAGACAAAACCACATTTACTGTTGTCAAATTTAAATACATTAAAGTTCCTGAACATCAATCTTGTTATTTCTCAGCACCTTCCTTCCAAGTTATTTCAGCCCCATATCGGGATAAATGATCTGCATTATGATGCTGAATTCCATGTCGGTATGATAACGTAAATTTAAATGGTTGCAGGGCTAGATACCATCGGGTAACCCGGGCGTTTTTACATTGAATATTGTTTGGCCACGTAAGTGCATAATGATCAGTGACTAGTGAAAATTGCTGCCCCAGCAGGTAACATCTCAACATTTCCAATGCCCACTTAATTGCCAGACATTCCTTCTCAACTGTGGCATATCTGGTTTCCCTTGGATATAGCTTACGGCTTATATACAAAACAGGGTGTTCCACCCCTTCAACTTCCTTGCTAAGTACTGCCCCTAGCCCCACCTCTGAAGCATCACAGTGTACAATAAATGGTAACTTGAAGTCTAGACTTTTCAACACTGGTTCACTGCATAAAATATCCTCAACTGGTAAAATGCAGCATTACACTCTGGAGTCCAGGTCACCAAATTTTGCTCCTTCTTCTTGGTTAAATTGGTCAGCGAGGCTGCTATGGAGGAAAAGTTAGAGATAAACCTTCGGTAATATCCTACCAATCCAAGAAAGGATCTTACCTCCTTTTTGGTTCTAGGTATCGCTGCTTCCCGAATAGCATTCACCTTGCTATTTTCCGGTCGTACCTCTCCATTTCCTAACATGTATCCCAAATATCTAGTTTGTGTGAAACCCAGGGCACATTTCTTTGGGTTTATGGTTAATCCAGCCTCAGAAATCAACTTAACCACCTCCTCTAGATGGTTTAAGTGACTTTCCCAGTCTGGGCTTTAGACCACTACGTCATCTAGATAAGCTGCCACAAACTGTTCCCTCCCTACTAACAACCTATTCATCATTCTTTGAAAGGTCGCTGGGGCCCCATGCAAACCAAAGGGCATCGTTACAAATTGATAGAGCCCCTGGTTGGTGGCAAATGCTGTCTTGGGCCTATCTGACTCTTCCACCGGAATCTGCCAATAGCCTTTTGTAAGGTCCAAAGTGCTGATATAATGTGCCTTACCCACTAGATCCAAAAGCTCATCAATGCGGGGCATAGGGTAGGCATCAAAACTGGCCACCTCATTTAACTTTCGAAAATCTACACAGAATCATACTGTTCCATCCTTTTTAGGTACCAACACTATTGGGGAACACCATTCGGAGGTGGAAACCTCAATAACCCCCATTTCCACCATTTGGTGCACTTCTTCCACTATCTTTTTCTGCCTCTCAGGAATACGATAGGGACGGGTATGGATAGGTCTTGCATCCCCAGTCTCTATCCTATGAACTGCATGTGTAGTGCGTCCTGGCCTTTTCGTAAATACATGTGCATACCGAGTAACTAGTTTCTCTAACATATCCCTTTGCTTTGTTGAAAGTTCCTCCCCCGACGATACTGCGTCTTCCTTACTTTTCAACTGCAATCTCTGATATGCCTCACCTGCCATATCAGGTTCACACTCTCTCAGGACCATCAAAGATAATTTTTCTCTCTTTTTCCAACCTTTTAACAAATTAACATGGTATATACGCTGGTCCCTTCTTCCTGGTATGCTTACTTGATAGTTCACAGCCCCCTTTCTTTCCACAATGGTATATGGACCTTGCCATCTAGCTACCAGTTTATTCTCTCTATCGGGCAACAAGAGGAGCACTTTATCCCCAGGAAGGAATACCCTATCTCTGGACTTTATGTCATACCACATTTTCTGGTGTTGTTGAGCCTCCCTCAAATTTTCATTAGCCAGATCCTGCATCCGGATAATCCTTTCCCTCATCTGGATAATATATCCTACTACATTATCCCTCAAAGGATCCCGCTGCACCCAGGAATCTTTGATTAATGCTAGCAGACCCCGGGTTGCCTTCCATAAAGTAGCTCAAATGGGGAAAATCCTGTTGAGGCTTGTGGTACCTCCCTGTATGAGAACAATAAATAAGGCAACCACTGGTCCCATTTGTTAGGCTGCTCACCTACCACCTTTCTAATTATCCTTTTTAGTGTCCCGTTTAGCCTCTCTACTAAACCATTTGTTTGGGGATGATATGGGGATGTACGCAGGGTCTGGATTCCCAACAACTGATACACCTCTTTCATTAAATTTGACATGAAAGTTGACCCCTGATCCGTGAGAATTTCACAAGGGATTCCTACCCTTGCAAATACTTGAATAAGAGCAATCGCTACATTCTTAGCAGTAACACTGGGCAGGGGAATTGCTTCTGGGTACCTGGTGGCATAATCACATAGTACCAGTATATACTGATTAACCTTTAGAACTTTTTTGTAAAGGACCCACCACATCCATGGCCACCCGGTCAAAAGCTTCCCCAACTACCGGTATAGGGATCAATTTCCCCCGATCCATGAGGTTTACTGGGGCCACATGTTGGCATATAGGGCAAGAGGCACAATATTCTCCCACAACCTAATGTACTTTAGGCCAAAAGAAATGCATTAATATTCTACATAAGGTCTTGTCTCTGCCCATATGACCCCCCATGGGAGCATCATGTGCCAACCGCAGAATCTCCATCCGAAATACTTTTGGCACCATGACCTGCTCCACCTGCAAAGAAGATTGAGGATCCTTGCGGACCATGGTTAATACACCCTGCCGTAATACATATGATGGTATAGGCCCAGACTCGCTCATCTCTTCAGTTACCACCTGCTGAAAAAAAGGGTATAGTGAGCTGTCCTGCTGTTGCGCCTCTACAATATCCTTGCCCCAAACATTATTGACCTCGTCCAAGTCCTGCACCCCTAATTCTCTAGGACCGAGTGCTTTGTCCTTTCTTTTTTGCCTACGGGATTTCCTGTCTCTCCCCTCTTCACCAAAGATCTCTGGGTAAAAAGGAAAAAGCCCCTGCAAAGAAGTTTTCAAAGACATGTCCTTCTCCTTTTCAGCCTGCTTCTTCGCTTGGGCCCTTGTGGTAACTGCTGAACAGTGTGTCAATAGTCCTACCAGTCCTGGAAAGTCACGCCCCAGAATCACCATGTAGGGCATATTTTCTACTACCCCTGCCTGTACTACATGTGTAACTGTACCCACGGTGATAGGCAGCGGAATGATTGGACACCGCTTATAATGTCCATGGACACATTGTATGTTCAGAGAGCCCACTGGTATCCCTTTAGAAAAGTGTCCTTTCTTTACCAAAGTATTTTCACTCCCAGTGTCTATGAGGGCTTTCACCATTTTCCCTCCAATGGTCACTTCCTTAATTAATCCACCACCATTGGTGATCATAGACTACAACACACATCACTGCGAAATGCTCAAAGAACTAGATTGGTCATCACTAGAGTCTAGGCGCAAAGTTCACCTTTCCTGTCTTGCCTTTAAATTCTTTATGGGCAAGCTACCCAGCTATCTGAACAAGCTCCTCACCCCTACCACATGCAGCACCTATCACCTGAGATCAGACTCCAAAAGACTGTTCATGGTCCCAAGGCTCAACAAAGTATCCGGCCGTTCCTCCTTCTCTTACCGTGCACCCCAAAACTGGAACAACCTACCAGAGACTCTCACATCCACCACCAGTTTAAGTTCTTTCAAATCTAAGGCTGTCTCACATTTTAATCTGGTCTGTAACTGTTTCATTCGCCCATAATATATATTTTCTTTAACTGTGCATGCAATATCTTGTATATAATGTATACCCTGTTCATTTATGTAACTGTATTTGTAACCATATATTATTTGTCCTAACTCTGTGCCCAGGACATACTTGAAAACGAGAGGTAACTCTCAATGTATTACTTCCTGGTAAAATATTTTATAAATAAATAAATAAATAGTACTTGGCCAATTCTTCCCTTGTCGGCAATATCTGGCTATGTGTCCTGGTTTCTTACAGAGATGCTAGCCCGTGTATCCTGTATAAGTGAGCTCCGCCCTGCCCCCTGTCTAAATGAAGATTCCCGTACTGGTGCATGTGATGAGGGGGGAGGAGATCTTACCACTGGTCTTCTCTCACGTTCATGATGAGCTGCCAAATAGTCCTCAGCCAGGTCTATAGCTTTATCCCCAGTTTTGGGTCGATTTTCCTGCACCCACAGTCGCGCACCTTGTGGCAGAATTTCCAGGAACTGCTCAAGGACAAATAGCTCCAAAATTTCCTCTCTTGTCTTCTTGGTCGGCCCAATCCACTTATTCACAAGATCCATCAATTTGGCATAAGTCTCCCGCGGTCCTTCTGAATGATTATAGCGGAGGTTGCGGAATCTTTGCCTGAACGTCTCCGGGTTGATGTTATATCGCATGTAAATGGCCTCTTTCACCATCTCGTAGTCTTCGGCATCCCCTGGACTTAAAGCACTGTAGGCCATCTGAGCCTTCCCGGTCAGTGTGGGCACTAGCCTCATTACCTATTGTGATCTTGGCCACTGACTGGCTCTGGCCACCCTCTCAAACATGACGAGAAAAGCTTCAATGTCATCCTCAGGGCTCAGTTTATTTAAGCCGATCTCTTTGAGGATGATAGGTCCAGGTGCCGGTGTTATGGTTCCTGATTGAAGGAGCTTCATCATGTCCATCATCTGCTGTGTGTGTCGCTGCTGCATATCATCCATCCGTCTCTCTTGTTGCTCTACTTGTGTGGCCCATCGCCGCTACATCTCACCCATCCGTCTCTCCCGTTTATCTTCCATCTCCTGTCACTGCTGCTCTTGTTTCTCTTCCATCTCCTGTCGCCGCTGCTCTTGTTTCTCTTCCATCTCCTGTCGCCGCTGCTCTTGTTCTGCCTGTTGGACCACCAGCCACTTCAGAAAGTCCTCCTTTCCTTCCACTCCAGTCTTAACTGCTTCCACTGTATGGGTCTTGGGCTTGGCTCCAATGTCCCCAGTGTCCTCAGTGGCCTCCAATCCCTCGTCATCCTCCATAATTACCTCCACGCCCTGCACCAATCTCCTCTGCTCGATCAGCCCTTGTCTGGTCAGGACACCTGGATATCTTCGTCTGTTAGGGCGAGCTGCTACCTTCCTTTGGGTCCTTTTCATCGGGGACCATAGGGTTTAGATGTTGGGTACAGCATCCCTTATCCCACCGATGCCACCATTTGTGAAAGGTTGCGTCCCAGCCTTTGTTTAAAGAAGCCGCAGCATCAGACCCTGGGAAGAATGGAAGAGGCTTTTGCTGTTCTCTGAACCTTCTTTTTATTAGATATTCCACATTCAGGTGTACAACAACCAGTTCTCCCAGTGTGATGTCTCCAGCCACAGAGTAGCCAGCAATATCTGCATTAGAAAGTTTGCATCCTTTCACTGAAGTTCCACAGACATCCTCATATCACATAACAGCAAAAGGAGTGCAGAAAAAGACCAGACTCGTATCACACAGCATCAACATGGAGTGCAGCAGCCCCAGGGAAAGAAACCTCCTCCCTTTTATTACTGGTTAATTTGGACCAAACCAAATTAAGTATACCACACAGGGGAGTTGTCTCCCAAAACTTACACAATTAGCAAACATAATACACTTCACACAACATATAATTTTCTATAGCAAGCCCCAAAACAGTAGCTTTTACAAACATCCCATGCATGTCTTTACTCTGCAAAATAAATGACATTCAGTATCACTTACTTTAATTCCCCCTCCATACCATGGTATAATCCACCCTGGATGGTATGCAGGAAGGAAACGCCCTTTTCCTTTTTAACAGGGACTTCTCATGGCTGTGTAACATCAAACTGTGTTTAACACCAACCACACCTGCATTGTACTAACTGACCTCAGGACACCACATTAAAGGTTAGTAAAGTTTAGATAAAGGAAACACAAAGAAAACAGAAAGAAAGAAAGATAGGTGGTGCACCTGATGCCAGCAAAGAAAACAGAAAGAAAGAAAGATAGGTGGTGCACCTGATGCCAGAAAGCAAACATGCCTTTAACTTCCACAATAATGCAAGCAGCCCTGTCACATATCCCCCACTTTAAGAGGAAAACAGTCAGGATTTTTTTCCAACAAACTTTTGTAAGAGACAGGGGTGCTGCAATTTTACTCTCCTATGGTGAGAAATAGGGAACCTCCGCCCTCCCACTCTCGAGGTTCCATGTCCAGGCCCTATATGAGACAAAACCACATTTACTGTTGTCAAATTTAAATACATTAAAGTTCCTGAACATAAATCTTGTTATTTCTCAGCACCTTCCTTCCAAGTTATTTCAGCCCCATATCGGGATAAATGATCTGCATTATGATGCTGAATTCCAGGTCGGTATGATAACGTAAATTTAAATGGTTGCAGGGCTAGATACCATCGGGTAACACGGGCGTTTTTACATTGCATATTGTTTGGCCACGTAAGTGCATAATGATCAGTGACTAGTGAAAATTGCTGCCCCAGCAGGTAACATCTCAACACTTCCAATGCCCACTTAATTGCCAGACATTCCTTCTCAACCGTGGCATATCTGGTTTCCCTTGGATATAGCTTACGGCTTATATACAAAACAGGGTGTTCCACCCCTTCAACTTCCTTGCTAAGTACTGCCCCTAGCCCCACCTCTGAAGCATCACAGTGTACAATAAATGGTAACTTGAAGTCTGGACTTTTCAACACTGGTGCACTGCATAAAATATCCTTCAACTGGTAAAATGCAGCATTACACTCTGGAGTCCAGGTCACCAAATTTTGCTCCTTCTTCTTGGTTAAATTGGTCAGCGAGGCTGCTATGGAGGAAAAGTTAGAGATAAACCTTCGGTAATATCCTACCAATCCAAGAAAGGATCTTACCTCCTTTTTGGTTCTAGGTATCGCTGCTTCCCGAATAGCATTCACCTTGCTATTTTCCGGTCGTACCTCTCCATTTCCTAACATGTATCCCAAATATCTAGTTTGTGTGAAACCCAGGGCACATTTCTTTGGGTTTATGGTTAATCCAGCCTCAGAAATCAACTTAACCACCTCCTCTAGATGGTTTAAGTGACTTTCCCAGTCTGAGCTATAGACCACTACGTCATCTAGATAAGCTGCCACAAACTGTTCCCTCCCTACTAACAACCTATTCATCATTCTTTGAAAGGTCGCTGGGGCCCCATGCAAACCAAAGGGCATGGTTACAAATTGATAGAGCCCCTGGTTGGTGACAAATGCTGTCTTGGGCCTATCTGACTCTTCCACCGGAATCTGCAAATAGCCTTTTGTAAGGTCCAAAGTGCTGATATAATGTGCCTTACCCACTAGATCCAAAAGCTCATCAATGCGGGGCATAGGGTAGGCATCAAAACTGGCCACCTCATTTAACTTTCGAAAATCTACACAGAATCATACTGTTCCATCCTTTTTAGGTACCAACACTATTGGGGAACACCATTCGGAGGTGGAAACCTCAATAACCCCCATTTCCAACATTTGGTGCACTTCTTCCACTATCTTTTTCTGCCTCTCAGGAATACGATAGGGACGGGTATGGATAGGTCTTGCATCCCCAGTCTCTATCCTATGAACTGCATGTGTAGTGCGTCCTGGCCTTTTCGTAAATACATGTGCATACTGAGTAACTAGTTTCTCTAACATATCCCTTTGCTTTGTTGAAAGTTCCTCTGCGTCTTCCTTACTTTTCAACTGCAATCTCTGATATGCCTCACCTGCCATATCAGGTTCACACTCTCTCAGGACCATCAAAGATAATTTTTCTCTCTTTTTCCAACCTTTTAACAAATTAACATGGTATATACGCTGGTCCCTTCTTCCTGATATGCTTACTTGATAGTTCACAGCCCCCTTTCTTTCCATAATGGTATATGGACCTTGCCATCTAGCTACCAGTTTATTCTCTCTATCGGGCAACAAGAGGAGCACTTTATCCCCAGGAAGGAATACCCTATCTCTGGACTTTATGTCATACCACATTTTCTGGTGTTGTTGAGCCTCCCTCAAATTTTCATTAGCCAGATCCTGCATCCGGATAATCCTTTCCCTCATCTGGATAATATATCCTACTACATTATCCCTCAAAGGATCCCGCTGCACCCAGGAATCTTTGATTAATGCTAGCAGACCCCGGGTTGCCTTCCATAAAGTAGCTCAAACGGGGAAAATCCTGTTGAGGCTTGTGGTACCTCCCTGTATGAGAACAATAAATAAGGCAACCACTGGTCCCATTTGTTAGGCTGCTCACCTACCACCTTTCTAATCATCCTTTTTAGTGTCCCGTTTAGCCTCTCTACTAAACCATTTGTTTGGGGATGATATGGGGATGTACGCAGGGTCTGGATTCCCAACAATTGATACACTTCTTTCATTAAATTTCACATGAAAGTTGACCCCTGATCCGTGAGAATTTCTCAAGGGATTCCTACCCTTGCAAATACTTGAATAAGAGCAATCGCTACATTCTTAGCAGTAACACTGGGCAGGGGAATTGCTTCTTGGTACCTGGTGGCATAATCACATAGTACCAGTATATACTGATTAACCTTTAGAACTTTTTTGTAAAGGACCCACCACATCCATGGCCACCCGGTCAAAAGCTTCCCCAAATACCGGTATAGGGATCAATTTCCCCCGATCCATGAGGTTTACTGGGGTCACCTGTTGGCATATAGGGCAAGAGGCACAATATTCTCCCACAACCTAATGTACTTTAGGCCAAAAGAAATGCATTAATATTCTACATAAGGTCTTGTCTCTGCCCATATGACCCCCCATGGGAGCATCATGTGCCAACCGCAGAATCTCCATCCGAAATACTTTTGGCACCATGACCTGTCCACCTGAAAAGAAGATTGAGGATCCTTGCGGACCATGGTTAATACACCCTGCCGTAATACATATGATGGTATAGGCCCAGACTCGCTCATCTCTTCAGTTACCACCTGCTGAAAAAAAGGGTATAGTGAGCTGTCCTGCTGTTGCGCCTCTACAATATCCTTGCCCCAAACATTATTGACCTCGTCCAAGTCCTGCACCCCTAATTCTCTAGGACCGAGTGCTTTGTCCTTTCTTTTTTGCCTATGGGATTTCCTGTCTCTCCCCTCTTCACCAAAGATCTCTGGGTAAAAAGGAAAAAGCCCCTGCAAAGAAGTTTTCAAAGACATGTCCTTCTCCTTTTCAGCCTGCTTCTTCGCTTGGGCCCTTGTGGTAACTGCTGAACAGTGTGTCAATAGTCCTACCAGTCCTGGAAAGTCCTGCCCCAGAATCACCATGTAGGGCATATTTTCTACTACCCCTGCCTGTTCTACATGTGTAACTGTACCCACGGTGATAGGCAGCGGAATGATTGGACACCGCTTATAATGTCCATGGACACATTGTATGTTCAGAGAGCCCACTGGTATCCCTTTAGAAAAGTGTCCTTTCTTTACCAAAGTATTTTCACTCCCAGTGTCTATGAGGGCCTTCACCATTTTCCCTCCAATGGTCACTTCCTTAATTAATCCACCACCATTGGTGATCATAGACTACAACACACATCACTGCGAAATGCTCAAAGAACTAGATTGGTCATCACTAGAGTCTAGGCGCAAAGTTCACCTTTCCTGTCTTGCCTTTAAATTCTTTATGGGCAAGCTACCCAGCTATCTGAACAAGCTCCTCACCCCTACCACATGCAGCACCTATCACCTGAGATCAGACTCCAAAAGACTGTTCATGGTCCCAAGGCTCAACAAAGTATCCGGCCGTTCCTCCTTCTCTTACCGTGCACCCCAAAACTGGAACAACCTACCAGAGACTCTCACATCCACCACCAGTTTAAGTTCTTTCAAATCTAAGGCTGTCTCACATTTTAATCTGGTCTGTAACTGTTTCATTCGCCCATAATATATATTTTCTTTAACTGTGCATGCAATATCTTGTATATAATGTATACCCTGTTCATTTATGTAACTGTATTTGTAACCATATATTATTTGTCCTAACTCTGTGCCCAGGACATACTTGAAAACGAGAGGTAACTCTCAATGTATTACTTCCTGGTAAAATATTTTATAAATAAATAAATAAATAGTACTTGGCCAATTCTTCCCTTGTCGGCAATATCTGGCTATGTGTCCTGGTTTCTTACAGAGATGCTAGCCCGTGTATCCTGTATAAGTGAGCTCTGCCCTGCCCCCTGTCTAAATGAAGATTCCCGTACTGGTGCATGTGATGAGGGGGGAGGAGATCTTACCACTGGTCTTCTCTCACGTTCATGATGAGCTGCCAAATAGTCCTCAGCCAGGTCTATAGCTTTATCCCCAGTTTTGGGTCGATTTTCCTGCACCCACAGTCGCGCACCTTGTGGCAGAATTTCCAGGAACTGCTCAAGGACAAATAGCTCCAAAATTTCCTCTCTTGTCTTCTTGGTCGGCCCAATCCACTTATTCACAAGATCCATCAATTTGGCATAAGTCTCCCGCGGTCCTTCTGAATGATTATAGCGGAGGTTGCGGAATCTTTGCCTGAACGTCTCCCGGGTTGATGTTATATCGCATGTAAATGGCCTCTTTCACCATCTCGTAGTCTTCGGCATCCCCTGGACTTAAAGCACTGTAGGCCATCTGAGCCTTCCCGGTCAGTGTGGGCACTAGCCTCATTACCTATTGTGATCTTGGCCACTGACTGGCTCTGGCCACCCTCTCAAACATGACGAGAAAAGCTTCAATGTCATCCTCAGGGCTCAGTTTATTTAAGCCGATCTCTTTGAGGATGATAGGTCCAGGTGCCGGTGTTATGGTTCCTGATTGAAGGAGCTTCATCATGTCCGTCATCTGCTGTGTGTGTCGCTGCTGCATATCATCCATCCGTCTCTCTTGTTGCTCTACTTGTGTGGCACCTCGCCGCTACATCTCACCCATCCGTCTCTCCCGTTTATCTTCCATCTCCTGTCACTGCTGCTCTTGTTTCTCTTCCATCTCCTGTCGCCGCTGCTCTTGTTTCTCTTCCATCTCCTGTCGCCGCTGCTCTTGTTCTGCCTGTTGGACCACCAGCCACTTCAGAAAGTCCTCCTTTCCTTCCACTCCAGTCTTAACTGCTTCCACTGTATGGGTCTTGGGCTTGGCTCCAATGTCCCCAGTGTCCTCAGTGGCCTCCAATCCCTCGTCATCCTCCATAATTACCTCCACGCCCTGCACCAATCTCCTCTGCTCGATCAGCCCTTGTCTGGTCAGGACACCTGGATATCTTCGTCTGTTAGGGCGAGCTGCTACCTTCCTTTGGGTCCTTTTCATCGGGGACCATAGGGTTTAGATGTTGGGTACAGCATCCCTTATCCCACCGATGCCACCATATGTGAAAGGTTGCGTCCCAGCCTTTGTTTAAAGAAGCCGCAGCATCAGACCCTGGGAAGAATGGAAGAGGCTTTTGCTGTTCTCTGAACCTTCTTTTTATTAGATATTCCACATTCAGGTGTACAACAACCAGTTCTCCCAGTGTGATGTCTCCAGCCACAGAGTAGCCAGCAATATCTGCATTAGAAAGTTTGCATCCTTTCACTGAAGTTCCACAGACATCCTCATATCACATAACAGCAAAAGGAGTGCAGAAAAAGACCAGACTCGTATCACACAGCATCAACAAGGAGTGCAGCAGCCCCAGGGAAAGAAACCTCCTCCCTTTTATTACTGGTTAATTTGGACCAAACCAAATTAAGTATACCACACAGGGGAGTTGTCTCCCAAAACTTACACAATTAGCAAACATAATACACTTCACACAACATATAATTTTCTATAGCAAGCCCCAAAACAGTAGCTTTTACAAACATCCCATGCATGTCTTTACTCTGCAAAATAAATGACATTCAGTATCACTTACTTTAATTCCCCCTCCATACCATGGTATAATCCACCCTGGATGGTATGCAGGAAGGAAACGCCCTTTTCCTTTTTAACAGGGACTTCTCATGGCTGTGTAACATCAAACTGTGTTTAACACCAACCACACCTGCATTGTACTAACTGACCTCAGGACACCACATTAAAGGTTAGTAAAGTTTAGATAAAGGAAACACAAAGAAAACAGAAAGAAAGAAAGATAGGTGGTGCACCTGATGCCAGCAAAGAAAACAGAAAGAAAGAAAGATAGGTGGTGCACCTGATGCCAGAAAGCAAACATGCCTTTAACTTCCACAATAATGCAAGCAGCCCTGTCACATATCCCCCACTTTAAGAGGAAAACAGTCAGGATTTTTTTCCAACAAACTTTTGTAAGAGACAGGGGTGCTGCAATTTTACTCTCCTATGGTGAGAAATAGGGAACCTCCGCCCTCCCACTCTCGAGGTTCCATGTCCAGGCCCTATATGAGACAAAACCACATTTACTGTTGTCAAATTTAAATACATTAAAGTTCCTGAACATAAATCTTGTTATTTCTCAGCACCTTCCTTCCAAGTTATTTCAGCCCCATATCGGGATAAATGATCTGCATTATGATGCTGAATTCCAGGTCGGTATGATAACGTAAATTTAAATGGTTGCAGGGCTAGATACCATCGGGTAACACGGGCGTTTTTACATTGCATATTGTTTGGCCACGTAAGTGCATAATGATCAGTGACTAGTGAAAATTGCTGCCCCAGCAGGTAACATCTCAACACTTCCAATGCCCACTTAATTGCCAGACATTCCTTCTCAACCGTGGCATATCTGGTTTCCCTTGGATATAGCTTACGGCTTATATACAAAACAGGGTGTTCCACCCCTTCAACTTCCTTGCTAAGTACTGCCCCTAGCCCCACCTCTGAAGCATCACAGTGTACAATAAATGGTAACTTGAAGTCTGGACTTTTCAACACTGGTGCACTGCATAAAATATCCTTCAACTGGTAAAATGCAGCATTACACTCTGGAGTCCAGGTCACCAAATTTTGCTCCTTCTTCTTGGTTAAATTGGTCAGCGAGGCTGCTATGGAGGAAAAGTTAGAGATAAACCTTCGGTAATATCCTACCAATCCAAGAAAGGATCTTACCTCCTTTTTGGTTCTAGGTATCGCTGCTTCCCGAATAGCATTCACCTTGCTATTTTCCGGTCGTACCTCTCCATTTCCTAACATGTATCCCAAATATCTAGTTTGTGTGAAACCCAGGGCACATTTCTTTGGGTTTATGGTTAATCCAGCCTCAGAAATCAACTTAACCACCTCCTCTAGATGGTTTAAGTGACTTTCCCAGTCTGAGCTATAGACCACTACGTCATCTAGATAAGCTGCCACAAACTGTTCCCTCCCTACTAACAACCTATTCATCATTCTTTGAAAGGTCGCTGGGGCCCCATGCAAACCAAAGGGCATGGTTACAAATTGATAGAGCCCTGGTTGGTGACAAATGCTGTCTTGGGCCTATCTGACTCTTCCACCGGAATCTGCAAATAGCCTTTTGTAAGGTCCAAAGTGCTGATATAATGTGCCTTACCCACTAGATCCAAAAGCTCATCAATGCGGGGCATAGGGTAGGCATCAAAACTGGCCACCTCATTTAACTTTCGAAAATCTACACAGAATCATACTGTTCCATCCTTTTTAGGTACCAACACTATTGGGGAACACCATTCGGAGGTGGAAACCTCAATAACCCCCATTTCCAACATTTGGTGCACTTCTTCCACTATCTTTTTCTGCCTCTCAGGAATACGATAGGGCGGGTATGGATAGGTCTTGCATCCCCAGTCTCTATCCTATGAACTGCATGTGTAGTGCGTCCTGGCCTTTTCGTAAATACATGTGCATACCGAGTAACTAGTTTCTCTAACATATCCCTTTGCTTTGTTGAAAGTTCCTCTGCGTCTTCCTTACTTTTCAACTGCAATCTCTGATATGCCTCACCTGCCATATCAGGTTCACACTCTCTCAGGACCATCAAAGATAATTTTTCTCTCTTTTTCCAACCTTTTAACAAATTAACATGGTATATACGCTGGTCCCTTCTTCCTGATATGCTTACTTGATAGTTCACAGCCCCCTTTCTTTCCACAATGGTATATGGACCTTGCCATCTAGCTACCAGTTTATTCTCTCTATCGGGCAACAAGAGGAGCACTTTATCCCCAGGAAGGAATACCCTATCTCTGGACTTTATGGCATACCACATTTTCTGGTGTTGTTGAGCCTCCCTCAAATTTTCATTAGCCAGATCCTGCATCCGGATAATCCTTTCCCTCATCTGGATAATATATCCTACTACATTATCCCTCAAAGGATCCCGCTGCACCCAGGAATCTTTGATTAATGCTAGCAGACCCCGGGTTGCCTTCCATAAAGTACTGTAGCTCAAACGGGGAAAATCCTGTTGAGGCTTGTGGTACCTCCCTGTATGAGAACAATAAATAAGGCAACCACTGGTCCCATTTGTTAGGCTGCTCACCTACCACCTTTCTAATCATCCTTTTTAGTGTCCCGTTTAGCCTCTCTACTAAACCATTTGTTTGGGGATGATATGGGGATGTACGCAGGGTCTGGATTCCCAACAATTGATACACTTCTTTCATTAAATTTGACATGAAAGTTGACCCCTGATCCGTGAGAATTTCTCAAGGGATTCCTACCCTTGCAAATACTTGAATAAGAGCAATCGCTACATTCTTAGCAGTAACACTGGGCAGGGGAATTGCTTCTTGGTGAAATGCAGGCAAAAAAACGGGCGCTTACCTTAGGGTATTAGTACAGGGTAGAGAATAAAGTAAAATACTTATCCCAAAACCAATGGATGTAGTCTTTCACAGTGCAATCCGTGGCTTGCGATGAATTCCTCTGCTCGACCCCAGAGAGGGGTATCCAAACCCTCAAGGTATAGGAGAACGAAAAGGAAAAAAGGGGGAGCAAAGGATTAGATGGACCTATATTAACATTACTAAGATGACTTCATAGCATATCTAGCTGTTTAATAAAGGTGGGGTGACGAAATGACAGTATATGGTAATCCAATACTCACACGGCCCTGTGTGAGCACATATGTGTAAGGGTATCTTGTTCCTGGTATCCACTTCTTAGCCCAAATGTTGTTCAGATGGAAGGGGGGGGTTTAGAAAAAATAATAATACACTACTTACACGGCCATGTGTAAGCTCAATCCTGGGAGAGAATAATGTGGGGTTGTCTGATGGACCCGTCCGTGGTACTTCCCGTGGCAACGTATAATCAGCTGCTTGCGGGCAAAGTAATTGAGAATAATGTTTAGAGCACCCCGTGGCACTCCGATCAGCGTGGCTGCAGGTCGCCTTCCAGCTGCGCTGTCTTCCGTATCCGGATTCAGAAGTGATGGAAACTTCTGACGCGGCTGTGACTGCAGTCTGCTTCCACTTGCTACGGATGCCTCCAACGTCCAAAATGATGTGGTGAATTAGAGCAACGCGTTTCGCCGTTCTCGACGGCTTCCTCAGGCTCAAAATGTAAAATGGTGGGGGTCTTCTTAACTTATATAGACCCCATTAATCATACATATTGGTTAAACATGGTCAGTTAATTGTTATCTGCCTTAAAGGGATATACCCCCATTGTGGTTGTGGTATCTAATTCATATGCAGGGCTGCTATAGTGTGTTGTAGAAAACATTATGAAAAAACTTTAAAAATGGAGACTTGCTGACTTAATCAAATGTGATAATGATGTACAACAATGAATATAGGTAAAAACAATACAAATATAAAATACTCTTAAAAGCATCCTAGCAATCACTAAAAATATAGTTAATTCTAGGGCATTCTTCTTTCACAAGTTAAAATTCAATTACATTACAAATTTTATTACATTACAATGTAACTTAAAAAATGCATACTGCTATTATCGGAAAAATTGGTAGAAAATAAATTTCCACGTCGAAGTTTTAAAAATGTTAAAAAACTCATACTATTCAATAAATCTTTAAAATATGTGTAACTATTATGTTAAAAGTTTAGTTGCGATGATAAGTATAAATGAACCTAAAAATAATGGTGTTTATGCTCAAATTCATATTTTCCACTTTAAAATGAATATGGACCTGAATTTAGTGGTCAATGCAATTTATACACAGTAGATGGTAATCCGTGTATCTATAATCAAAAAACAGGGTTATATTGGTTAAGACACAGTTTTTCTGGTAACCTGTTCCAATCAACCCCTATATTTTAGTAAATAGATTAAGTGGGTGAAAGGGGAAGCAAAGAGAAGGGTGGGGGGGGGGGAAGAGGACCTTGGAGGGGGGGGGGGGGCGGGCAAATGAACAAAGAAAGTGGATGATGAAAGAAAAAAGTCCCTGGTTAATGAATGGGAATATGTGTAATGGTTCTTTCTTATTCACTTTCACACGAACGCAGCCATGTCCAAATCAACATTCAGACCGTTGGGGGTTAGGGTTTTTAGTTGGTAAATCCAAAATGTTTCCCTTTGGCGTAAACGCTTTAGCCTGTCTCCTCCCCTCCAATCCTCCTCCACCATTTCTATTCCCCTATAGGTCAAACCCTCAGGGTTACCTCCATGGGCTGAACTGAAATGCAAAGGTACACTATGATTCGCCACTTTCCTTCTAATGTTGCCTATGTGTTCCAGTATGCGGACCTTAAGACTTCTCGAGGTCCGGCCCACATACTGGAGACCGCACGGGCATTCCAGCAGATAAACGACAAAAGTGGACTTGCAATTAATAAATTGCTTTGTTTTGAATGATTTCTTAGTCTTTGTCGAAGTAAAGCTTGTTTTATCCCTTGACGCGTGTTTGCACGCCTTACAACTAAAACAGTTATAGAAGCCCACTGGTTTGGGCAACCAGTTAGTGGTTTGCTCCACAACTTCCCTCCTATAAACACTGGGGACTAATTGCATTTTTAAATTGTTCGCCCGTCTAAAGATCACGCGTGGGGCTTCTGGTAGGTGGTCCTTCAATATTACATCCTTACGTAGAATGTGCCAATGCTTTTTTAAAATTTCACATATTTTGTTGGCTTCAGTGTTGTAGCGTGTAACAAAGGGTACTGTAATTTTATCATTATCTACCCTAGCTTTTGATTTAGGTTTCAATAGTTCCTCCCTTGATAGTGCCAATGTCTTTGTTAGGGCCTTCTCTATAACCCCCTGTTCGTAATCTCTTTCCTCAAACTTGCTTTTTAGGATCCCAGCTTGTTCATTAAACACCCCTACCTCAGTGCAGTTCCGCCTGATCCGGCGTAATTGGCCAAAGGGTATATTCTTTAGCCATTGTGGATGGTGGCAGCTGTTCTGTAAAATAAAGTTATTCGCATCTACCTCCTTAAAAAATGTCTTCGTTTTGATTTGACCATCCTCTATATAGATGGTCAAATCTAAGAAGTTGATGCTTGTCGGACTGATCTCAGATGTAAAAGATAGGTTTACCTGATTCTCATTGATATGACTTAGAAAAAGGTTTAAATCTTCTTTGCTTCCACGCCATATGAAGATCACATCATCGATGTATCTCTTCCAGAGGACTAGGTTTGCTCCAAAGGGGTTGCCTGACCAGATGTTCTTCTCTTCCCAATGTGCCATAAAAATGTTTGCATAGCTGGGAGCAAACCTAGTCCCCATTGCGGTCCCGCATTTTTGTATGAACATGGAGCCATCAAACCAAAAGAGATTATGTTTTAGAATGAACTTAATCCCATCAATTAGGAATGTTTTCTGTTCAATTGGGATTAAAGGATCTCCTTCTAAAGCATCCCTTACTGCCTCACATCCGTCTTCATGTCTAATCGAGGTATAAAGTGAGGTCACATCACACGTGACCATGAGGAAATCTGTCTGCCACTGTACCTCAGATAAAACCCCTAGAACCTGTAGGGTGTCTCTTAAGTATGATCTTGCATTGGTGGCATACTTCTGAAGATAATGATCTACATATTCAGAAAAGTTTTGCGTCAGTGACCCAATCCCTGAGATGATTGGTCTCCCCGGGGGTCTAAGGCGGTCTTTGTGGATCTTGGGTAAGAAGTAAAATACCGCCTTTACTGGTTGTGATTTCAACAGATATTGGTATTCTCTCTCACCCAAAATCCCTACATCCTTAGCTTGAATTAGAATGTTCAATAATTCCTCCTGAAACTTTTTTGACGGATCTTGTTCTAGTTTCTCATATGTAATGCGATCATTAAGGATGCGCAACGCTTCTGTGTGGTAGTAATGTGTGTCCATCACTACCACCCCGCCTCCCTTATCCGCTGGTTTTATAGTAATACTTCTGTCTTCTGACAAAGCTTTCAGAGCTTCCCTCTCTTCCTTTCTTAGGTTATTGTGCTGTCTACTTTTTTGGTTCACCATATCCTCAAAATCATCCATCACCAATTGGTTAAAGACTTCTAAAAATTGTCCTTTGCAATGGCTAGGGTAGAAATGTGATTTATTTTTTAATGATGAATGGACAAATTTGTCAGGTGCAGTTTGGGCCACTTCAGTTTCTGTGTTAATAGCTAGACCCTGATCTCCTTGTGTTACTGTATTTTTATTTAAGAAAAAACGCTTTACGGTCAATTGGCGTAAGTATTTTTGTGCGTCCACAAACAGATCGAAGCCACTTGGGCCTCTAGAGGGTGCAAAGTTAAGACCCTTTGATAAAACTTTCTCCTCTGCTTCATTCAATATTTTCGTGCTAATATTAAAGATACTGCTTAACGCATTGCTCGTTTGTTTGATGCGCTTTCTTCCTCCTCTTTTCCCTCTCTGGTTCTTTTTTTTCCCTTCCCTTCCACTGATCCTGATATCCCTGGATCGTCCAGAATGGAGTATCTGTTCTGTGTTATTATTGGTGACTTTGGTGCCTGATCTAAAAAAGACACCCCCAACTTACTCCTATCAGTTCGTTCCCAGATTGGGCTCTTCTGAGGCGCATGATCGTGTCTATTGTCCCTATGGTCTCCTCTTTCCCTTCTATAGTCATATCTTTCATTCGACCTTTCTTCCCTGGCCCTCCTAGGGGATCTTTCCCTTCTTGGTGATCTTTCCCACCGTGGTGATCTCTCCCTTCTGTCTCGCCACTCATGCTTGTAATACCTAGTGTCCCTAGAGTAATGGGGTGCATATTGGTCCCTCCTATCATAGTGTGTATGGTACCTATGGTCCGTTCTTCTCCCATTATCCCTATCTTGTCGGGCATACTTCTCAGATTGATTATTTATTACTGGGTGTGGGTCTCTCCCTTTGTCTCTATCCTGTGTGTTCTGCCCTTTCCCACCTGAATTCCCCTTTCTCTCTGTTTCTACAGGTTTCTTTTGGGGCGGGTTATATGTGGTTTTTGTCGGACTCTTTTTACTAGGGCTTTCCTTTTTCGATTCTTGGGGATTATGCGATGTCCTTCTTTCTTTCCCTGTGTTAGAGTTACTTCTGTCCCTATTCTTTTGGTCCCTAGTTGCACACTTATCCCATTTCCTCTGCTTCCCTTCCCTGTAATCTTCCTCGTCTCTTACAAATTTTTTGTTCTTATTTACAGTAATGTTCCTTTCTAGTGAGTCTAATTCCTTCGAGAGCTTTTGGTTTAAGGAGTTAAAGGAGGGGCTTTCCATAAGTGGTTCTAGAATGGTTTTAATCTGATTAATCTCATCATCCAGATTTTTTAAAGTTATCTCGTGGTGTGAAATTAACAAATTCATTAGGTCTATACTGCATGTGTCTAAGATCTTTTCCCACATACACGTATACTCGATCTCAACCAAGTCAAATGATGCTGGTTTGAATACTCTCAGGCCTCGAGGTATTCTCGAGACCCTAAGGTATTCTTTCAGATATGAGTGGTCTAATAGAATCCTAACTTCTTTTTTCATTGCCTTGTCCAATTTCTCAAATTCTGTTTTAATTATATCCTCTGCATTGATTTCTTCCTTAATGCTTAATCTGCTTTCCATATCATTACTCCTTAGTGCTCTTTTTTCAAATACACTTTGAGTAACTTCTATTTCCGTTATGGTTTCTACGGGGGTGGTGGGAATTTCCGCCACCTCCATATCAGACATAATTGGAACCCTGCACCAAAATAAAGGTTATGCTGCTACCGGAAAAGGAACAAATGTAGGTGAAATGCAGGCAAAAAACCGGGCGCTTACCTTAGGGTATTAGTACAGGGTAGAGAATAAAGTAAAATACTTATCCCAAAACCAATGGATGTAGTCTTTCACAGTGCAATCCGTGGCTTGCGATGAATTCCTCTGCTCGACCCCAGAGAGGGGTATCCAAACCCTCAAGGTATAGGAGAACGAAAAGGAAAAAAGGGGGAGCAAAGGATTAGATGGACCTATATTAACATTACTAAGATGACTTCATAGCATATCTAGCTGTTTAATAAAGGTGGGGTGACGAAATGACAGTATATGGTAATCCAATACTCACACGGCCCTGTGTGAGCACATATGTGTAAGGGTATCTTATTCCTGGTATCCACTTCTTAGCCCAAATGTTGTTCAGATGGAAGGGAGGTGTTTAGAAAAAATAATAATACACTACTTACACGGCCATGTGTAAGCTCAATCCTGGGAGAGAATAATGTGGGGTTGTCTGATGGACCCGTCCGTGGTACTTCCCGTGGCAACGTATAATCAGCTGCTTGCGGGCAAAGTAATTGAGAATAATGTTTAGAGCACCCCGTGGCACTCCGATCAGCGTGGCTGCAGGTCGCCTTCCAGCTGCGCTGTCTTCCGTATCCGGATTCAGAAGTGATGGAAACTTCTGACGCGGCTGTGACTGCAGTCTGCTTCCACTTGCTATGGATGCCTCCAACGTCCAAAATGATGTGGTGAATTAGAGCAACGCGTTTCGCCGTTCTCGACGGCTTCCTCAGGCTCAAAATGTAAAATGGTGGGGGTCTTCTTAACTTATATAGACCCCATTAATCATACATATTGGTTAAACATGGTCAGTTAATTGTTATCTGCCTTAAAGGGATATACCCCCATTGTGGTTGTGGTATCTAATTCATATGCAGGGCTGCTATAGTGTGTTGTAGAAAACATTATGAAAAAACATTAAAAATGGAGACTTGCTGACTTAATCAAATGTGATAATGATGTACAACAATGAATATAGGTAAAAACAATACAAATATAAAATACTCTTAAAAGCATCCTAGCAATCACTAAAAATATAGTTAATTCTAGGGCATTCTTCTTTCACAAGTTAAAATTCAATTACATTACAAATTTTATTACATTACAATGTAACTTAAAAAATGCATACTGCTATTATCGGAAAAATTGGTAGAAAATAAATTTCCACGTCGAAGTTTTAAAAATGTTAAAAAACTCATACTATTCAATAAATCTTTAAAATATGTGTAACTATTATGTTAAAAGTTTAGTTGCGATGTGTATAAATTGCATTGACCACTAAATTCAGGTCCATATTCATTTTAAAGTGGAAAATATGAATTTGAGCATAAACACCATTATTTTTAGGTTCATTTATACTTATCATCGCAACTAAACTTTTGTAATTTGTAATGTAATTGAATTTTAACTTGTGAAAGAAGAATGCCCTAGAATTAACTATATTTTTAGTGATTGCTAGGATGCTTTTAAGAGTATTTTATATTTGTATTGTTTTTACCTATATTCATTGTTGTACATCATTATCACATTTGATTAAGTCAGCAAGTCTCCATTTTTAATGTTTTTTCATGATGTTTTCTACAACACACTATAGCAGCCCTGCATATGAATTAGATACCACAACCACAATGGGGGTATATCCCTTTAAGGCAGATAACAATTAACTGACCATGTTTAACCAATATGTATGATTAATGGGGTCTATATAAGTTAAGAAGACCCCCACCATTTTACATTTTGAGCCTGAGGAAGCCGTCGAGAACGGCGAAACACGTTGCTCTAATTCACCACATCATTTTGGACGTTGGAGGCATCCGTAGCAAGTGGAAGCAGACTGCAGTCACAGCCGCGTCAGAAGTTTCCATCACTTCTGAATCCGGATACGGAAGACAGCGCAGCTGGAAGGCGACCTGCAGCCACGCTGATCGGAGTGCCACGGGGTGCTCTAAACATTATTCTCAATTACTTTGCCCGCAAGCAGCTGATTATACGTTGCCACGGGAAGTACCACGGACGGGTCCATCAGACAACCCCACATTATTCTCTCCCAGGATTGAGCTTACACATGGCCGTGTAAGTAGTGTATTATTATTTTTTCTAAACCCCCCCCTTCCATCTGAACAACATTTGGGCTAAGAAGTGGATACCAGGAACAAGATACCCTTACACATATGTGCTCACACAGGGCCGTGTGAGTATTGGATTACCATATACTGTCATTTCGTCACCCCACCTTTATTAAACAGCTAGATATGCTATGAAGTCATCTTAGTAATGTTAATATAGGTCCATCTAATCCTTTGCTCCCCCTTTTTTCCTTTTCGTTCTCCTATACCTTGAGGGTTTGGATACCCCTCTCTGGGGTCGAGCAGAGGAATTCATCGCAAGCCACGGATTGCACTGTGAAAGACTACATCCATTGGTTTTGGGATAAGTATTTTACTTTATTCTCTACCCTGTACTAATACCCTAAGGTAAGCGCCCGGTTTTTTGCCTGCATTTCACCTACATTTGTTCCTTTTCCGGTAGCAGCATAACCTTTATTTTGGTGCAGGGTTCCAATTATGTCTGATATGGAGGTGGCGGAAATTCCCACCACCCCCGTAGAAACCATAACGGAAATAGAAGTTACTCAAAGTGTATTTGAAAAAAGAGCACTAAGGAGTAATGATATGGAAAGCAGATTAAGCATTAAGGAAGAAATCAATGCAGAGGATATAATTAAAACAGAATTTGAGAAATTGGACAAGGCAATGAAAAAAGAAGTTAGGATTTTATTAGACCACTCATATCTGAAAGAATACCTTAGGGTCTCGAGAATACCTCGAGGCCTGAGAGTATTCAAACCAGCATCATTTGACTTGGTTGAGATCGAGTATACGTGTATGTGGGAAAAGATCTTAGACACATGCAGTATAGACCTAATGAATTTGTTAATTTCACACCACGAGATAACTTTACAAAATCTGGATGATGAGATTAATCAGATTAAAACCATTCTAGAACCACTTATGGAAAGCCCCTCCTTTAACTCCTTAAACCAAAAGCTCTCGAAGGAATTAGACTCACTAGAAAGGAACATTACTGTAAATAAGAACAAAAAATTTGTAAGAGACGAGGAAGATTACAGGGAAGGGAAGCAGAGGAAATGGGATAAGTGTGCAACTAGGGACCAAAAGAATAGGGACAGAAGTAACTCTAACACAGGGAAAGAAAGAAGGACATCGCATAATCCCCAAGAATCGAAAAAGGAAAGCCCTAGTAAAAAGAGTCCGACAAAAACCACATATAACCCGCCCCAAAAGAAACCTGTAGAAACAGAGAGAAAGGGGAATTCAGGTGGGAAAGGGCAGAACACACAGGATAGAGACAAAGGGAGAGACCCACACCCAGTAATAAATAATCAATCTGAGAAGTATGCCCGACAAGATAGGGATAATGGGAGAAGAACGGACCATAGGTACCATACACACTATGATAGGAGGGACCAATATGCACCCCATTACTCTAGGGACACTAGGTATTACAAGCATGAGTGGCGAGACAGAAGGGAGAGATCACCACGGTGGGAAAGATCACCAAGAAGGGAAAGATCCCCTAGGAGGGCCAGGGAAGAAAGGTCGAATGAAAGATATGACTATAGAAGGGAAAGAGGAGACCATAGGGACAATAGACACGATCATGCGCCTCAGAAGAGCCCAATCTGGGAACGAACTGATAGGAGTAAGTTGGGGGTGTCTTTTTTAGATCAGGCACCAAAGTCACCAATAATAACACAGAACAGATACTCCATTCTGGACGATCCAGGGATATCAGGATCAGTGGAAGGGAAGGGAAAAAAAAGAACCAGAGAGGGAAAAGAGGAGGAAGAAAGCGCATCAAACAAACGAGCAATGCGTTAAGCAGTATCTTTAATATTAGCACGAAAATATTGAATGAAGCAGAGGAGAAAGTTTTATCAAAGGGTCTTAACTTTGCACCCTCTAGAGGCCCAAGTGGCTTCGATCTGTTTGTGGACGCACAAAAATACTTACGCCAATTGACCGTAAAGCGTTTTTTCTTAAATAAAAATACAGTAACACAAGGAGATCAGGGTCTAGCTATTAACACAGAAACTGAAGTGGCCCAAACTGCACCTGACAAATTTGTCCATTCATCATTAAAAAATAAATCACATTTCTACCCTAGCCATTGCAAAGGACAATTTTTAGAAGTCTTTAACCAATTGGTGATGGATGATTTTGAGGATATGGTGAACCAAAAAAGTAGACAGCACAATAACCTAAGAAAGGAAGAGAGGGAAGCTCTGAAAGCTTTGTCAGAAGACAGAAGTATTACTATAAAACCAGCGGATAAGGGAGGCGGGGTGGTAGTGATGGACACACATTACTACCACACAGAAGCGTTGCGCATCCTTAATGATCGCATTACATATGAGAAACTAGAACAAGATCCGTCAAAAAAGTTTCAGGGGGAATTATTGAACATTCTAATTCAAGCTAAGGATGTAGGGATTTTGGGTGAGAGAGAATACCAATATCTGTTGAAATCACAACCAGTAAAGGCGGTATTTTACTTCTTACCCAAGATCCACAAAGACCGCCTTAGACCCCCGGGGAGACCAATCATCTCAGGGATTGGGTCACTGACGCAAAACTTTTCTGAATATGTAGATCATTATCTTCAGAAGTATGCCACCAATGCAAGATCATACTTAAGAGACACCCTACAGGTTCTAGGGGTTTTATCTGAGGTACAGTGGCAGACAGATTTCCTCATGGTCACGTGTGATGTGACCTCACTTTATACCTCGATTAGACATGAAGACGGATGTGAGGCAGTAAGGGATGCTTTAGAAGGAGATCCTTTAATCCCAATTGAACAGAAAACATTCCTAATTGATGGGATTAAGTTCATTCTAAAACATAATCTCTTTTGGTTTGATGGCTCCATGTTCATACAAAAATGCGGGACCGCAATGGGGACTAGGTTTGCTCCCAGCTATGCAAACATTTTTATGGCACATTGGGAAGAGAAGAACATCTGGTCAGGCAACCCCTTTGGAGCAAACCTAGTCCTCTGGAAGAGATACATCGATGATGTGATCTTCATATGGCGTGGAAGCAAAGAAGATTTAAACCTTTTTCTAAGTCATATCAATGAGAATCAGGTAAACCTATCTTTTACATCTGAGATCAGTCCGACAAGCATCAACTTCTTAGATTTGACCATCTATATAGAGGATGGTCAAATCAAAACGAAGACATTTTTTAAGGAGGTAGATGCGAATAACTTTATTTTACAGAACAGCTGCCACCATCCACAATGGCTAAAGAATATACCCTTTGGCCAATTACGCCGGATCAGGCGGAACTGCACTGAGGTAGGGGTGTTTAATGAACAAGCTGGGATCCTAAAAAGCAAGTTTGAGGAAAGAGATTACGAACAGGGGGTTATAGAGAAGGCCCTAACAAAGACATTGGCACTATCAAGGGAGGAACTATTGAAACCTAAATCAAAAGCTAGGGTAGATAATGATAAAATTACAGTACCCTTTGTTACACGCTACAACACTGAAGCCAACAAAATATGTGAAATTTTAAAAAAGCATTGGCACATTCTACGTAAGGATGTAATATTGAAGGACCACCTACCAGAAGCCCCATGCGTGATCTTTAGACGGGCGAACAATTTAAAAATGCAATTAGTCCCCAGTGTTTATAGGAGGGAAGTTGTGGAGCAAACCACTAACTGGTTGCCCAAACCAGTGGGCTTCTATAACTGTTTTAGTTGTAAGGCGTGCAAACACGCGTCAAGGGATAAAACAAGCTTTACTTCGACAAAGACTAAGAAATCATTCAAAACAAAGCAATTTATTAATTGCAAGTCCACTTTTGTCGTTTATCTGCTGGAATGCCCGTGCGGTCTCCAGTATGTGGGCCGGACCTCGAGAAGTCTTAAGGTCCGCATACTGGAACACATAGGCAACATTAGAAGGAAAGTGGCGAATCATAGTGTACCTTTGCATTTCAGTTCAGCCCATGGAGGTAACCCTGAGGGTTTGACCTATAGGGGAATAGAAATGGTGGAGGAGGATTGGAGGGGAGGAGACAGGCTAAAGCGTTTACGCCAAAGGGAAACATTTTGGATTTACCAACTAAAAACCCTAACCCCCAACGGTCTGAATGTTGATTTGGACATGGCTGCGTTCGTGTGAAAGTGAATAAGAAAGAACCATTACACATATTCCCATTCATTAACCAGGGACTTTTTTCTTTCATCATCCACTTTCTTTGTTCATTTGCCCGCCCCCCCCCCCTCCAAGGTCCTCTTCCCCCCCCCCCCCCCCCTTCTCTTTGCTTCCCCTTTCACCCACTTAATCTATTTACTAAAATATAGGGGTTGATTGGAACAGGTTACCAGAAAAACTGTGTCTTAACCAATATAACCCTGTTTTTTGATTATAGATACACGGATTACCATCTACTGTGTATAAATTGCATTGACCACTAAATTCAGGTCCATATTCATTTTAAAGTGGAAAATATGAATTTGAGCATAAACACCATTATTTTTAGGTTCATTTATACTTATCATCGCAACTAAACTTTTAACATAATAGTTACACATATTTTAAAGATTTATTGAATAGTATGAGTTTTTTAACATTTTTAAAACTTCGACGTGGAAATTTATTTTCTACCAATTTTTCCGATAATAGCAGTATGCATTTTTTAAGTTACATTGTAATGTAATAAAATTTGTAATGTAATTGAATTTTAACTTGTGAAAGAAGAATGCCCTAGAATTAACTATATTTTTAGTGATTGCTAGGATGTTTTTAAGAGTATTTTATATTTGTATTGTTTTTACCTATATTCATTGTTGTACATCATTATCACATTTGATTAAGTCAGCAAGTCTCCATTTTTAAAGTTTTTTCATAATGTTTTCTACAACACACTATAGCAGCCCTGCATATGAATTAGATACCACAACCACAATGGGGGTATATCCCTTTAAGGCAGATAACAATTAACTGACCATGTTTAACCAATATGTATGATTAATGGGGTCTATATAAGTTAAGAAGACCCCCACCATTTTACATTTTGAGCCTGAGGAAGCCGTCGAGAACGGCGAAACGCGTTGCTCTAATTCACCACATCATTTTGGACGTTGGAGGCATCCGTAGCAAGTGGAAGCAGACTGCAGTCACAGCCGCGTCAGAAGTTTCCATCACTTCTGAATCCGGATACGGAAGACAGCGCAGCTGGAAGGCGACCTGCAGCCATGCTGATCGGAGTGCCACGGGGTGCTCTAAACATTATTCTCAATTACTTTGCCCGCAAGCAGCTGATTATACGTTGCCACGGGAAGTACCACGGACGGGTCCATCAGACAACCCCACATTATTCTCTCCCAGGATTGAGCTTACACATGGCCGTGTAAGTAGTGTATTATTATTTTTTCTAAACCCCCCCCTTCCATCTGAACAACATTTGGGCTAAGAAGTGGATACCAGGAACAAGATACCCTTACACATATGTGCTCACACAGGGCCGTGTGACTATTGGATTACCATATACTGTCATTTCGTCACCCCACCTTTATTAAACAGCTAGATATGCTATGAAGTCATCTTAGTAATGTTAATATAGGTCCATCTAATCCTTTGCTCCCCCTTTTTTCCTTTTCGAATTGCTTCTTGGTACCTGGTGGCATAATCACATAGTACCAGTATATACTGATTAACCTTTAGAACTTTTTTGTAAAGGACCCACCACATCCATGGCCACCCGGTCAAAAGCTTCCCCAAATACCGGTATAGGGATCAATTTCCCCCGATCCATGAGGTTTACTGGGGTCACCTGTTGGCATATAGGGCAAGAGGCACAATATTCTCCCACAACCTAATGTACTTTAGGCCAAAAGAAATGCATTAATATTCTACATAAGGTCTTGTCTCTGCCCATATGACCCCCCATGGGAGCATCATGTGCCAACCGCAGAATCTCCATCCGAAATACTTTTGGCACCATGACCTGTCCACCTGAAAAGAAGATTGAGGATCCTTGCGGACCATGGTTAATACACCCTGCCGTAATACATATGATGGTATAGGCCCAGACTCGCTCATCTCTTCAGTTACCACCTGCTGAAAAAAGGGTATAGTGAGCTGTCCTGCTGTTGCGCCTCTACAATATCCTTGCCCCAAACATTATTGACCTCGTCCAAGTCCTGCACCCCTAATTCTCTAGGACCGAGTGCTTTGTCCTTTCTTTTTTGCCTATGGGATTTCCTGTCTCTCCCCTCTTCACCAAAGATCTCTGGGTAAAAAGGAAAAAGCCCCTGCAAAGAAGTTTTCAAAGACATGTCCTTCTCCTTTTCAGCCTGCTTCTTCGCTTGGGCCCTTGTGGTAACTGCTGAACAGTGTGTCAATAGTCCTACCAGTCCTGGAAAGTCCTGCCCCAGAATCACCATGTAGGGCATATTTTCTACTACCCCTGCCTGTTCTACATGTGTAACTGTACCCACGGTGATAGGCAGCGGAATGATTGGACACCGCTTATAATGTCCATGGACACATTGTATGTTCAGAGAGCCCACTGGTATCCCTTTAGAAAAGTGTCCTTTCTTTACCAAAGTATTTTCACTCCCAGTGTCTATGAGGGCCTTCACCATTTTCCCTCCAATGGTCACTTCCTTAATTAATCCACCACCATTGGTGATCATAGACTACAACACACATCACTGCGAAATGCTCAAAGAACTAGATTGGTCATCACTAGAGTCTAGGCGCAAAGTTCACCTTTCCTGTCTTGCCTTTAAATTCTTTATGGGCAAGCTACCCAGCTATCTGAACAAGCTCCTCACCCCTACCACATGCAGCACCTATCACCTGAGATCAGACTCCAAAAGACTGTTCATGGTCCCAAGGCTCAACAAAGTATCCGGCCGTTCCTCCTTCTCTTACCGTGCACCCCAAAACTGGAACAACCTACCAGAGACTCTCACATCCACCACCAGTTTAAGTTCTTTCAAATCTAAGGCTGTCTCACATTTTAATCTGGTCTGTAACTGTTTCATTCGCCCATAATATATATTTTCTTTAACTGTGCATGCAATATCTTGTATATAATGTATACCCTGTTAATTTATGTAACTGTATTTGTAACCATATATTATTTGTCCTAACTCTGTGCCCAGGACATACTTGAAAACGAGAGGTAACTCTCAATGTATTACTTCCTGGTAAAATATTTTATAAATAAATAAATAAATAAATAGTACTTGGCCAATTCTTCCCTTGTCGGCAATTTCTGGCTATGTGTCCTGGTTTCTTACAGAGATGGCAACTCGTGTATCCTGTATAAGTGAGCTCCGCCCTGCCCCCTGTCTAAATGAAGATTCCCGTACTGGTGCATGTGATGAGGGGGAGGAGATCTTACCACTGGTCTTCTCTCACGTTCATGATGAGCTGCAAAATAGTCCTCAGCCAGGTCTATAGCTTTATCCCGAGTTTTGGGTCGATTTTCCTGCACCCACAGTCGCGCACCTTGTGGCAGAATTTCCAGGAACTGCTCAAGGACAAATAGCTCCAAAATTTCCTCTCTTGTCTTCTTGGTTGGCCCAATCCACTTATTCACAAGATCCATCAATTTGGCATAAGTCTCCCGCGGTCCTTCTGAATGATTATAGCGGAGGTTGCGGAATCTTTGCCTGAACGTCTCCGGGTTGATGTTATATCGCATGTAAATGGCCTCTTTCACCATCTCGTAGTCTTCGGCATCCCCTGGACTTAAAGCACTGTAGGCCATCTGAGCCTTCCCGGTCAGTGTGGGCACTAGCCTCATTACCTATTGTGATCTTGGCCACTGACTGGCTCTGGCCACCCTCTCAAACATGACGAGAAAAGCTTCAATGTCATCCTCAGGGCTCAGTTTATTTAAGCCGATCTCTTTGAGGATGATAGACCCAGGTGCCGGTGTTATGGTTCCTGATTGAAGGAGCTTCATCATGTCCGTCATCTTCTGTGTCTGTCGCTGCTGCATATCATCCATCTGTCTCTCCTGTTGCTCTACTTGTGTGGCCCATCGCCGCTTCATCTCACCCATCCGTCTCTCACGTATCTCTTCCATCTCCTGTCGCCGCTGCTCTTGTTTCTCTTCCATCTCCTGTCGCCGCTGCTCTTGTTTCTCTTCCATCTCCTGTCGCCGCTGCTCTTGTTCTGCCTGTTGGACCACCAGCCACTTCAGAAAGTCCTCCTTTCCTTCCACTCCAGTCTTAACTGCTTCCACTGTATGGGTCTTGGGCTTGGCTCCAACGTCCCCAGTGTCCTCAGTGGCCTCCAATCCCTCGTCATCCTCCATAATTACCTCCACGCCCTGCACCAATCTCCTCTGCTCGATCAGCCCTTGTCTGGTCAGGACACCTGGATATCTTCGTCTGTTAGGGTGAGCTGCTACCTTCCTTTGGGTCCTTTTCATCGGGGACCATAGGGTTTAGATGTTGGGTACAGCATCCATTATCCCACCGATGCCACCATATGTGAAAGGTTGCGTCCCAGCCTGTGTTTAAAGATGCCGCATCATCAGACCCTGGGAAGAATGGAAGAGTCTTTTGCTGTTCTCTGAACCTTCTTTTTATTAGGTATTCCACATTCAGGTGTACAACAACCAGTTCTCCAAGTGTGATGTCTCCAGCCACAGAGTAGCCAGCAATATCTGCATTAGAAAGTTTGCATCCTTTCACTGAAGTTCCACAGACATCCTCATATCACATAACAGCAAAAAGAGTGCAGAAAAAGACCAACCTTGTATCACACAGCATCAACAAGGAGTGCAGCAGCCCCAGGGAAAGAAACCCCCTCCCTTTTATTACTGGTTAATTTGGACCAAACCAAATTAAGTATACCACACAGGGGAGTTGTCTCCCAAAACTTACACAATTAGCAAACATAATACACTGCACACAACATATAATTTTCTATAGCAAGCCCCAAAACAGTAGCTTTTACAAACATCGCATGCATGTCTTTACTCTGCAAAATAAATTACATTCAGTATCACTTACTTTAATCCCCCCTCCATACATGGCATAATCCACCCTGGATGGTATGCAGGAAGGAAAAGCCCTTTTCCTTTTTAACAGGGACTGCTCATGGCTGTGTAACATCAAACTGTGTTTAACACCAACCACACCTGCATTGTACTAACTGACCTCAGGACACCACAATAAAGGTTAGTAAAGTTTAGATAAAAGAAACACAAAGAAAAGATCGCTGGGCCCAGCAAAGAAAACAGAAAGAAAGAAAGATAGGTGGTGCACGTGATGCCAGAAAGCAAACATGCCTTTAACTTCCACAATAATGCAAGCAGCCCTGTCACAGAGAGATAGCTGAAGTCTTGAAATTACTTAAACTGTAGGCGTTTATGAGAGCCTCTGGTAGGTTGTTCAAATCGTGAGGTGCACAGTAAGAAAAGGAGGAGTGACTGGACCCCTTGTCAATCCTTGGGACCGTGAACATTTTTTTGGAGTCAATTTTCAAGTGCTTCATGTGTTAGGGGTGAGGAGTTTTTTTCAGATAGGCGGGTAGCTTGCACAGAAAGTATTTGAAGACAAAAAAGGTGTACTTTGCGTCTTGACTTAAGGGATAGCTATTCTAGTTCTTGGCATTTTTTTGTGATATGTGTTGTAGTTGCATTGTAGGACAAAGAGGAATATTTAGTTATAGAGGGTGTCTAGTTTGCTAGGGTTGCTGTACCATATACTATGTCCCCAAAGTCTACACTTGGCATTAGGATCTATTGTGCAATACACTTTCTGACAAGTTGGCGTAGGGACGATTTATTCCTATAAAGTACACCTTCTGTAGTTGGCATAGGTTTTGGATTTCAAAGTATCAATATGCAACCCAATTATTAAATGGGAGTAAAGCCATATGCCCAGATATTTAAACAATTGACGGGGGCTTGAATGGTGTTAGAGTTGGTTCTGGTCTCTAGCCCAGTCGTTGGCAGCTTAAGAAATGTAGCCCTAGTCACAAATATCATGGTTACAGTTTTGTTCGTGTTTAAAAACAGTTTGTTTTGGGAAATTCAGTATTCAATTATTGAAAAATTAGATTGAAGTATGTGTCCAAGGTCAGTGAGGCTAGGGCTGTGTGCTTATAAGATTGTGTCATCTGCATACATGTTCATTGAAGCTGCCTTAAAGCTGTAGATGTGTCATTAATGAAGTCTGAAAAGAGTAGGGACCCAGAACAGAGCCTTGATGGACTCCACAGGTGACATATAAGGGGTTGGAGTTACATAGAGCCTTAGATAGACACATGTTGGGATCCACCAAATAGGTTTATAGCATGTTTCCGTATTCCATAGCACTGAAGCTTGTTTAACAAGATAGCATACACTAATTAACAGTATCAAAAGCCTTTGCAAAATGTAGGAATATTACACCAGTAAGTTGTTCCAGTTCCATTCCACACTGAATCTCATTATAAACTTTTAAGAGGGTAGTCACCATGGAGTGGTTTTCAAAGGAGTTGGCTATGGAAATTTGCCTTGGTATAGTCATTGCTTAAATAGAAGTGGATGCATTTTTCCATTACTTTGAATAGTATTGGGAGAAGAGAGACTTGTCGGTAATTGGAGACAATGAGGCCTATGCTATAAGCGTTCATAAAAAAAAATCGCCGGGCCATTTAAACCGCCATTTTTTGGAGTATTGCTATCACGGTATTCAGAAAGCCTCGAATACCTGTGATAGCAAAATTCCCAAAACGGGCGAGTAGCCGGCGACATGAAGATCACCTCTCTGAAAAGGCCTTACCTGGCGATTTCATTCATCTGCAAAGAGAGCTGCTCAGAGAGAGCCACCTCTCCCTGTGCAAATCTCGCCCGAAATTAATGATTTTTAATATAAATTTTAATACTAGTGTAGATGAGCGGGGGGTCTCCGGAGCAGAATCGCATTGATTTCAGGACCGAGGACCCCCTGCTTCCGGAGATACAGGCCCTGTTATCGGGTACCGGTATCTCCTATGCATTTTATTCCCATAGTCATAGTTACACAGTAGATGAGGTTGAAAACAGACATACGTCCATCAAGTTCAACCTATGCTAAATTTAGACAACAGATACTTTATCCTATATCTATACTTCCTTATAGATCAAGAGGAAGGCAAACAAAAAACTCCAAGTAACATATCATCCAATGATATCTCATAAGGGAAAAAATAAATTCCTTCCTGACTCCAAGAATTGTCAATCAGATTATTCCCTGGATCAACATTGTTCCCATGTTTACTTACAGTATTTGTTATATCATTGTATACCTTTCCTTTCTAAAAAGCTGTCCAACCATTTTTTGAACAAATCTATTGTATCTGCCATCACAGTCCCCATGGGTAACGAATTCCTCATTTAACTGCCTTTACTGTAAAGAACCCTTTCCTTTGTTGTTGGTGAAATCCCCTTTCATCAACCTTAAGGGATGCCCCTGAGTCCTTTGTACTGCCCTTGGGATCAATAGTTCTTTTGAAAGCTCCCTGTACTGTCCCTAAATATATTTGTATATAGTTATCATATCCTCTCATAGATGCCTCTTTTCTAATGTAAATAAATCTAATTTAGCTAGCCTCTCCTCATAAATTAGATTGTCCATCCCCAGTCACGTGACGTGGGACATTTAAATGCATAGGAGATACCGGCACCCCATAGCGGGGTCTGTATCTCAGGAAGCAGGGTGTCCCCGAACCTCAAATCAACACGGTTCTGCTCCGGAGACCACCTGCTCATACAGTAGTATTAAAATGTATATTAAAATCATCATCCATTAAAATCACAACCTTTTGAACTAATGTAACCTATCACATGGTACAGCAACCAATGAGATTGTCTTCAAGCCCATTGGCTGTAATACCATGTGCTATAGCCATGTGGTTTTAAGGATGTGAAGTACCTCCTTTGGAGATGACATCACATCCTTAAAAAAAGGCAGGAACATGATACTGCATCCAATCAGATTGGAGCTGTACCATATGACCTGAAAATGTGATGCCACAGGCCATATATAAGGCCTGAATGCCTCATTTAATAGGAAAAAGATGACGAGACAATATCCGTTGGGACTTACCATGGGGTTGGATAGACAGATGAAGAAAGAAGATAGAAGATTAAAGAAAATAAAGGAATAATGACAGATAGAAGAAGGTGATAGAAGATAAAAGAAAGAAGAATTTTGTTACATGTTCCGGGTCTTCAATGTGGATGGCGTTGGATTGACTTTGATGATGTCACGGTACGAGAGCTTGCAGAAACGCCAGGAGGGTCAACGCTTCTATAGGTAAGAAAAATATTGAATATATGTAATTTTATTTGTACAGGCTTTTTTATTGTTTTTTTATTATATTTATATGTTTTTCATTGCCCATTCCATATAGCAAATAAAAAGATCACTTGTGAGCACATTCACATGTCTTAGGCAGGTCTGCATCCCTGCCTTTCACCATTATCCCCAGCATACAGTGCTTCCACTGCAGCAAGGGATTCTGGGAAATTACATGCAAATGAGCACAGAATGTGTCACCTTTTGTCTGAAAAACATTGTTACATGGAGCCCATATACAGTAAGCTAATGCTCGCTGTTGACACAGCTTTAAAGCACAGCATGGGAATCAGATGCAATGCTAGAGAACCCATTCACAGACATGTTTCAGCCTTAATGGGTATCGTCAGTGTGACATTGTTGTACTGCTGGCTTTGAATTTTCAAGACTGTAGGGTTTACCATCACGTTTTAAGTTATGGTGGGTGAAAAGGGCAACAAGAAACCTCCACCGTATTGCATATAGCAAATAAAAAGATCACTTGTGAGCACATTCACATGTCTTAGGCAGGTCTGCAACCCTGCCCTTTCACCATTATCCCCAGCATACAGTGCTTCCACGGCAGCAAGGGATTCTGGGTGCTCGGGGAGGAGGCTAGAATTCCATGAATGTCAACCTGGGCACTACCTTTTTGAGAGGCATATCCATGTTCTTCTGCCTCACCTTCTCCAAGACTGTCCTTTCTGAGATCATCAGAGTCACCCTCACCATCATCAAACTCACCCCACCATCATCAAACTCACCTTCTTCAACCTCGACATTCCCACCCCCTTGTCAAACTGGACTTAAAGCAGTTATGACCTGCTCACTGCTGGAAAAATCCCTGCTATCCTACCCACTCCTCCTTCTTGTTGTTCCTTCTACTTAACCCCATGATCCCCACCTGCAGATACTTCCTGTACCACAGCTATCGAAGGAGAAACAGGTGCACAAATCACATCAGCACATGGAAAGAAAGTAGAAACACAAAATAGTGCAATATTGTCAACCCCAGCAAAAGATTTCAGTGTTGAAAGCTCTATAAAATTTGGACTCACTTGTATAACGTGATATGAAAGTGTTGTGGTTATTAGAAGTTACCAACTTTTGTCTCCAGATAGGTACTCCAGATCCATATAGCGGGGGTAAATCCATATACAAAAAAGGGAAAGCAAAAATAGTATACTACTGTTTTTAATATTAAAAACACAAAGTATTCCACTTATATAAGTGCCTTTGTTTGTGAGCATTCAGACCACCCTGGGTCATATGGTCAGACAATGATGTTCACAGCAACAGCATCTGCTCCGCGGCCGTCACAGCATGCACTGGGCTGAATGAAGTCGTCTTCCACTCTGGATGTCATCAACAAGGGCCTGTTAGTAATCACTGATTCACCCAACGCGCGTTTCCACTGCAAATAATAATAATAAGATTAGCCCCTGAGGAAGATTTTGCCGAGCGTCACCTCACTGCTCCTGCGTGGAATCCTCTTTGAGATGGGAGCTAGCTGATTACTGCGCATGACTCACCCAACCCCCCCTCCACAGTCATTAATTTTCTGAAGCTTGACATTGTGTTCTTAATCCGTCCATAGCCGAGCGTCACCTCACTGCGCCTGCGTGGAATCCTCTTTGGTGTACTGTAGGTGTGGGGGGTGGGGGGGTTGTCAATGATTATGATTAGACGGAATGTAAATAAATATTTATTTTACCAGGAACAAAAAAAATAAATATAAAACGCTTGCCATTGTGTTTTTAATCAGTTCCTAGCAGAGCATCACCTCTCTATGCGCCTGTGTGTAATCCTCTTTCGGATGGGAGCTAGTTGATTGCTGCGCATGCGCCTGTAACTTCACCCACCATTGCTTGCTTGAGTGAGTGCCCAAAAAAAATAAAAAAATGTTTTATTTTAATTTTATAACTGTTATTTTATCCACAAGCCTGCAAAAACAATCTTGATATTACAATATTCAATCTGTGCTGTAGCTTTTGACTGCAACCCTGTGCGTTTGACTACACATGGTTGATTTGTGTTCATTTTATGTACTGTATTTGGGGGTGTAGGGATCAAATTATTATGATGAACTGCCTTTTGAAATTACTGTACTCTACTCTATGTAATTTCTTTGAACTGCTGCACAGCTAATCCTTCATGCAGCCCCCTCCCCCCCACACACACACAAGGCTCGCTCAAGGTTTTGAAACTCTTATCGACAGACACCTCCACAGAGTCATTCATTTTCTGAAGTTAGTAATTGGGATTTTAATCCGTCCCTTGCCGAGCATCAATCACCTCACTGCGCCTGCATGTGAATAATGCACATGAATAATGCAAATGTATAATAATATTATTTAATAATATATAATGTATAATATATATATATATAGTAATATAATTTTTTACGTCTTTATCTTCTTCCTCATTCTGTGTGCAGTACAGTAGTTCATTGAGAGAGGAGAGGTTTTGTGTACATCATTACTGCTGTTTATATACTGTACACTTGACTGTACAAACAGATTAGACTGCACACAACACCCCCCCTCCCCCTCGGGGCCATCCTTTTTTCCTGAAAAGACAAGAAAACAAAAAATGAGTGCAGTTATGTGCGTACTGTATTATGGCATTGTGTGATGTGTAGTACTACTGTAGATGGCTGGTGCTGCTTTCTCTGGAAAGAAAAAAATTGAGCAGTTAGTTGGCAGTAGGCAGTTAGTACTGTCAAACTAGTCTATACTGGAACTACTGTATACTCTGACTACTGTTAAATACTATGTAACCAGATGGCTGGTGCTGCTCTCTCTGGAAAGAAAAAAATTGAGCAGTTACTGTACTGTATGTGCATACTCTATTATGGCATTATGGCATTGTTTATGCAGTTAGTACTGTCAAACTAGTCTATACTGTAACTACTGTATACTCTGACTATTAGGAAAGAAAAAATCTGTGCCATACTTACCTGTATCATACTGTACTTACAATACTACAGTACAGTACTACTTTCCTGATGCTTGCCCATTACGCGCGATCACAATGGGCAACACAGTCGCAATATGGTCTATATATTTATTGCAGCGTTCCACGGTGAGTAAATCGTTCCAAAAACTCAGTTTGCCTTTTGCCAACTCATCCTTTTTGGAGGGTTTCACCACTTATGGTCCTTCAGCTGATGCCAGACCATTTCGATTGGATTGAAGTCTGGCGATCTGTCATTGGAAAAAAAAGGATAATTAGTTTAAAAGATACAGTACACAGTAAAAACAGTGGGAAAAAAATGAGACACGGTTACCGCACTTACTCCGCTGGCGGCTTCACCCAGTTGATACCACGCTCAAGGATTTGCGCTGTTGACGCGGTGTGCTTCGGATCGTTGTCCTGGTAGAAACGGTGACCATCCAGGAACTCGCGTGTGATGTATTCCACTATCTCAGGCACAATTTTGTCTTGGAAGAAAGCTTTATTCATGAATCCTATAACAATAAAAGAAAAGTGCTCAAAAAACTGCACAATAGTACAGTACAGTGCATACAGTAAGGCTACACTAGTAAAGTACAGTGCATAAGGCTACATTATATTTTATATATTTTACCTTCAAAGATGACAATGCATCTTGGTCCACTCCTAGAGATGGCACCCCACACATGCAGCTTCACTGGGTGAAGATGCAATCCTGGAAAGTTTCCCCACTGTGGATCCATGCCTGGGCCTTGACCCACTCTTATGATTTTGTTTGCGTCCCTTATCATGGGGTACGCTCTGTAATGACAAGGAATAAATAATTTTAGCGGTACAGTGCAGTTTCCTAAACAACACTTTTACCTCCTGTACTGTCCAGTACTAACCTCACACGTCCATATTTCCATCCAATGCTGCATCTCATCTTCTTTATGCTGGTCTCGGATACAGTGAGATTGTGATTTTCCTGCAGAGTGTATTTGACCCTTAATGCACTCTTCTCATCATTCTCCTCACTTATTTTGCCCACCATAAGAGTTGTCTCCCTACATTGTAAAGAAAAACAATCCGGTAAGTTACAGTGCAGTAGGCCACAAGCATTACAGTATTACAGCACAGTTCTACAGTATCAATATGCAGCAATATAAAAAATATATATACTGTTGTAATATAAATATAAATTTACTGCTGCGGCACAGTTTATTCGAGCATTTGCCCGTTCTGTGCCGCAGCAGTAGCCTGGCGCGCGCCCGAGAGTGACGGGCGCGCGCCGAAGCAGCGGAAGAGCGCCCTCCGATCGGGGCGCTCTCCCTACCGCTGCCGGGTCCGCCGGGTCCCCCGGAACCCCCTGCCGCTGTCCCGCGATCGCGGGACACCAGGGCTCCCTCGGGGAGCCCCTGGACGCGCGTGCAGGGGGCGCACGCTCCCGAAGACGCGTGACCGCGCGTCTATGACGCGCGGCATGCCGAGGGGCGGCCACTAGCAAGCCGGGAAATCTCCCGGCTTGCGGATCTGGCCGCAGTGTAATAAACTGTGTCGCCAGTGTAAATAACCAAAATATTAGAGACAGTAGATCAACAGTACACAATATATTGTTCTATTAATATGCAGCAATATATATACTGTTGTAATATAAATATAAATATAAAATATATATATATATACTGTTGTAATATAAATATAAAAAATATATATATTGTTGTAATATAAATATAAAATATATATATACTGTTGTAATAAAAATATAAATATAAAAAATATATACTGTTGTAATATAAATATAAATATAATAAATATATATACTGTTGTAATATAAATCTACCGAAATAACAAAAATATTAGATACAGTACTGTACAGTAGATCTACAGTACAATATTTTATAAAAAAAAAAATTAAGTTGAATAAATATACTTACGCGTTAGTTACCCTTGGTGCACTTTTGCGTTCTCTGGTTTTTCCGTGTGCATGATAGCTCACGGTGGTTGCTGGCACAACGATGCCAGAAGTATTTAACCAGCGTTGGATAGCAGCAATTCGGTGTCCGCTCGTGTACATCTCCTTAATTCGCATGCTGAGCTCCTTGGATATCTTTTTAACGGGCATTGCTGCGAGTAGAAAGAAATACAAACACAAGAATGTATATTCGATGTTTAGTCGATGTGTATTCAATGTGCAGTGAATCCACAAAATGGATGGTGTATTTATATGGTAATGACTCACATTAGAGTACGCCCACTTTCAACAAATATACTTCGCCGCCATGCATAAAAGGTTACACACTTTGCATAGCCCACCACTCAATGATCTTTATCTGAACTTGCCCTTGTCCAGATACTGCATTATGCATCTGCTTCCATGGATCAACCCCGATTCTACGGACGCAGGAACCCACTCACCTCTGCCATGCCTGTCATGCAGAAAAAGCGAAATGCGGTTGCCGTTTCCACGCCAAGGCCAAAGCGACAGGCTAAGGCCAATAAAGAAAACCTTCTGCTCACCCCAAAGGCTAAGAGTTTGAATAGACGTCAGCCTTATTATGTCAAGAAGAAATACGGTGTTGTACTCTCAACGCAAAACAAATGGCAGCCAACCCATCGAACCCGCAGACCACTTCCTCCCATACGCTTCGACGACTCTGCCGCCGCTGTCCCAGAAATCTTCAGTCCATCTTCTCCACTCCTCGTCCTCGACGCTGCCGCCGCCCTCCCAGAAACCCACATGCCATCTTTGCCAGTGCTCTTCGACGACGCTGCCGCTGGTGCCTCTGAAATCCACGGGTCACTTTCTCCTTTGCGCTTAGATGACTCTGCTGCTTCTCGCCCGGAAATCCAGAGGTCACTTTCTCCATCCCTCTTCAACGACACTGCCGCTTCTCCTCTACCGGATATCCACAGGTCACCTCCTCCACCCTTCTTCGACGACGCTGCCGCTTCTCTCCATGGAACCCCCATCTCATCCTCCGTAGCACCCATCCACCCAGATGTCCACATGCCATGCACAAGAAGCAGCTCGTTAGACCGGATGCTGAATGGGATAAGTGTGGATATCCCCATGGACTCCATTATGCTGACAAAGATAGATCTGCTTCTGGAGACCATGCTAAATATGGAGCAACGGATGATACATATGGATTAACAGATGGATCGACGGATGGAGAAGATAGAGGCTGACATAGCGGGGATACATAATTTGCTCGGTGTTCATGCCCCTGTTTCCCCAACGCCGGAGCAGGGGGGGGGTGAATGGGAGCATCGACACCCTTCCATCACCAAGCGCACCCCCTCAACCAGAAGATTTAGTGTACATGTATGCCGTTGAGGACATGACAACCCCGTCAAGACCACGCCAGGAGACAACACGGTGACCAAGACAGGAGGAAAGCTTCCTCCCAGACAACCTACCCTTGCCCGCCAAAAGCAAGCACACCCGCTCACAGAAGACCTACATTCGCTAGCATCGATACGGTGCCCAACATCAGCCTGCGCGATCTGCCACTGGCACTCAGGGAGAAGTATAGGGTGATGAGTGCTGGTGCACCCCACAAGTATGCCTTGTTACTTTTTAAGCACCATGTGCCCTACTCTTTGTACTGCGACTGGGCCTTCAGAGTGAACTACGAAGGAAATCGCAAAAAAAAGGCGCTTCCTGACAATCTAAGAAAGACCATTCTGGAGGAATTGCGGCGCTTTTATTCAATTACAGATCCTGTAATGAAAGGCGTTCGAGACTGCATTAATGGCGTTTTGCGCCATGCAAGGCATCGGCCATGGAAGGACAATCTGGTGGGGTAAGCATTTGAGTGAGTGTTCAACTTTTGAAAATGTTTGGTAAATGTTTTGTTCCAGTCCCCGAGGGCAGCAAACAGGCCCGATTTTCAAGGTTGTCCTGAAAAGTGGGCCTGTTTGCTGCCCTCGAGGACTGTAGTGGTGCAGGCCTGACTGACTGTTCTGCACACCATCCCACTGCAAATGTTTTGACTTGCCGTTCTTGTGTAAAGGAGATGTTCCGTTTTGTATATTTTATGAATAAAGAATTTTTTTTAATCACAGGTAAGACTATACTGTTGTGCTGAACTGTACTGTACATGTTTTGACCTGCCGTACTTAAATAAAGGAGATGTTGTTGTGTGTTTTTTAACTTGTATTTACCTGCACAGTTCCAGTCCCCAAGACCCGCAAACAGGCCCAGTTTTCAAAGGTTACCCTGAAATCCGGGCCTGTTTGCTGCCCTCGAGGACTGTAGTGGTGCAGGCCTGACTGTTTTGCACACCATCCCACTGTAAATGTTTTGACTTGTCGTTCTTTAATAAAGGAGATGTTGCGTTTTGTATATTTTATGAATAAATAATTTTTTTTATAACATGTGACTGTAAACCATACTGACTGACTGTACTGTAAATGTTTTTACTTTCTGTAAATAAATGTTTTCACCAGCAGTAAACCATCCACCTGTTGATGTTTTGAATTGCTGTGCACTTAATGTTTTACATTGTACAGTATTTGTAAATAAATGTTTTTGTACTTACTCCACCAATAAAAGAACATGTTGATTTGTTTTAAATTGTTCCATTGGCTCCTTTGATACTGTAACAAAATACAGTGTTTTTAGAATGTACACTACTGTCCAGGCATACTGTACTGTATACTGTAGGCATGCTCAGTACTTCACATCACAATAGTATTAAAAAAAATAGAAGACACATACTGTACTGTACTGTAAAGTATGTACTGGTACTGTATAGAAGACACATACAGTATGTAAAATACTGATACATTTGAACAACTGTTGCCATCTTATCATCTGTTGCATTAATCGCGGCCCATATCAAATACGCGTAAGTTCTGTCGGGTTTTTGGAAAACGGGCTGCACTTGAACACTCATGGTGGCGGGTCTCTGGAGAATAACAGAAACTGATCTTTGTCTTTCTTTAATATGAGAAGCCTAAATTGATACATTATTGTAACCTTCCTTCCTTCAGTCTCAAGGCCAATTTACAATAGCACACTGTGGTATCTTTTTTAAACGAAACACCTGCAAGTCGACACATTACTGAAGCGCATGCGCATTACAATTCATGAATATCTGCCATCTGGCAGACACGCGAAGAATTGCAACCTATTAAATCCGAACCATTCTCAATAAACGCATCAACCGCGCGTCAACCGCGCATGACCCGCGCATGACCCGCGGCTGAGAACGCAAAATTAATGCGGCATGCTCCCGGTGCAGTGCGTCGCATTCGAGAAAAAAGCCAGTAAAAAAGCGGCGATGTTTTAGAATAAAGTGGGCCGCAGCAGTACACTCCTTTTGTAGGAGCCATTTATCCCAGTCCCCTTTCTGGGGTTCCCATGGTACATGTTCAATCCCCACAAATCTAAGGACATTACTGTCTTCTTGATGCATCTTCACTACTTGCCTAGCGATCTCTGCCTTAGTGTGCTATTTGTATTGTTAGTGAGGCTGTGTTTATACAGGACATGACTGACAAGTGATTAGACCAATCCCTTTTGATCTTTGGCTTTGTGGGTGGTACAACCCTTATCCGATGGTTTTCATCCTGTCAGTATTTAAAGATCTCATGTCCTGTGTCCATTACCCCTGAAGAAGTGCGCAAGCGCATGAAACGCGTTGGGCAGTTTGTGAGAGTTTATTTGGACTAAGGCAGAGTACCCACAGGAGTGATCGAGGTACAGTAGTAGGAGAAGGGGGGTTTGGCATTTTTACCCGCCCCCGGTGACGTATTTCCGGCCACGGAGTGGCAGACAGCGTTTGGAGAGCCTGTGACCCACCCCCGGTGACGCATATCCGGTTGCAGAGCTAGGGACAGTGTTTGGAGCAACTCCTGGACTCCATGCATCCATCAGACGACGCGGCCATGCATCACTCACCATACACCCCTGTCTGTATTAAACGAACGTCCTGTAAGTAGGATTCCGGTTTTACCACCGGATCCGTCATCTGCCTTGTTCATTTTATATTTTTTGTGTATTAAATGAACTCTTGTATTATTTGTCAGCCTTGCAGGTTATCACGTATATAACTCCGGTGGTGAGGCAGTTGATAAACTCCCTGATTCTAAATGAAGATGACTGTTGTGAAATCAGAGAATTATTTTGTGATGGTAATTGATGTACATGCCTTATACCTCCCACAGGGATACGACCAGGTGTGTCTTAGTTCAAGCCATGTTTTTTTAGAAGTTACTTGATAGTGGCTATGTACCAATCTGTCCTTGAGGTTATGGGTTCTTCTGCACACCATGTTTGGGTAGGGATTAAGTAAAAGGTCCCTATCCTCCATCAATATATGCGAGTGTTTCTGAAGAATGTGATTAATTGCCCCACATTGGTTTTTAAAGATGCCAATAAACATTATAGTGCATTTATGGGGTCAACCCTTCTCTGATTTGCAGTCAGCAGTTGTGGTCTAGCGTTTCATGGCTCTGTGATAGGCTTTGCGAATCACTCCCTTACTATGACCACGTTCCTGGAAATGGTTTCTCAAGTCAAGGGACTGTGTCTTAAATTCCTGGGTTGTCTAACAATTGCACCCGAGTCAGTAAAAATTGATGGATGGACATAGGATGATGACTTTCAGCCCTAAGAAGGCTTTTTGTAGATGTTGTCTTCCCATAAATGGTGGTCTCCAGTCCACCTCTTGTTCAGGTGCCTGGCAGTTAGAGTTACTTCTCCTACGATCTTGTATTCCTGGACACAAATGATCTCACCGTTAGCTGAGATTCTGCGCCCCTTGTTCCAGAGACAAAGCTTATAGCTCAGGGAATAGGGAGGGGGGGGGTTGGACGGGGAGTAAGGAGCACACTCACTAAAACATTAACTTTTTGAGTGCCAGCAGCCTGACTTAACTAAGAAAAAGAGGAAGGGTGCTGAAGCATGAAACAGACACAGGAAATAGGGGAAGTAAGCTGTCTAAAATGCTTCTGGAAGTTTCAGACTATGTAAGCATAATTACAACAACAGTAGACATTTAAACTAACAGACAAAAATTAACCCATTAATGCCTACGGCTAACCCCTTACATGCATAAGCCATCAGAAAAAAGACAAACTTTCCTTCTCCATACAGGGGCCATGACACGAAGGCACCACAAATCCTCCTGCACTGAAATGGTTAAATATTCTAGCTATTTTCTTTCAAAATGTTTCTTTTTTTTTAAAGTAGAATAAATCTATATTTGGTATGTATTATTTATTTTCACATATAACACAAACCATAAAAACTGAAATGAATTGAGTAAATATTAACCAGAAGACAAATATAAACATACTATATTACCGCCAAGAGAGGCTGAAGGCAGATACTGTTGAAAGGACAGCAAGAAACTTGCTCATGTAATGTGTTTCTTTTGCTCTTTTTAATAACCGGAAATTTCAATGATATGAAAAACATAGTTTTGTTGCAGCAAACATGCAACATGTTACCCTTCCTTATTAATTCTACTGAATAATTTCATTAGGTAGAAAAATTAAGATAAACAATAAAAACATGTTTTAATCTGTATTGGTTTTCCAGCTCATATAGAAAAAGTTTCAATTAATTCTCAAAATGTCAAACAGCTGAAATGACGGTTATATTGTAGTTTTGTCTGTGTTGTAGCACACAGATAACAATATGCATCCTTGAAAACTGGAAGCTTTTAATTTACATATATCTAGGTAAATTATTAGGAATCAAAATATATACTAGTAGTCAGGAAACAGGGATCAGAACATTCTACTGGCAATAGATTGGCTTCATTGTTATTAAAGCTGCAGTTCAGTCAATATCCTGCATGTGTGTTTTTTTTTAATAAATCAGTTCTGTAGTAAGAAAAAACACTTTTAGTATTTTCTGTTTGTAAAAAAACTACTTTGAAAGACCAATTTTCTTATATTCTATTTTAACAGCCATTTGCTAAGGCACTGCCCCTTTATGTCCTGTCACAAGCCCTGGCACACCCCTTTGTCAGCCCTGCCCTCCCTCTAGCACATGTCAGTGCAGGAGTGCTCATGAATATTCATGAGCTTCCACTGAGAGACAGAAGCAGAAGAAAAACAGATCCCTTCACTAATTATGTCACCAAATTTCGCCTATCAATACATGGAGAACGAATTGACCTGCAGCTATACAGTTCTTTAGGTAATTAGAGATTGCACACATGAAACTATTGAAGTAAAAAAATAAATTAAAAAAATAAATTAAAAAAAAAGACTGAACTGCAGCTTTAATATGTATTCTGTCAATTCTTCTACAAGACTAAAAGAGCATTTTTTATTTAGGGTAGTAAAAACATTATGCATCAATCATACCAAACTGCACACATACTGTATCACTTCCTGAAATGTAGATTTACAGTGTACATTTTTTCATCTTTCCATACACTTGAACACTTGAAGGGCCTCATGCAGTAAGCGTTGATAAGGATTTTTTCGGCATTTTATAGCCAAAATTGGGTTTGAGATTCAGTAAGCGCCGATAAGTGCTTGATTTCGGCAGGTTTCGTAGCCGATAATTTTGTTATGGCCAGTCGGCTGCCGATAAGCCTGTTTTCGGCACTGATCGCCACTTTTTTAAATCGGCTGTATTCAAGTACCAAAATCAGCTTATCGGGGCTGATCGGCACTAGGAAATTGAGATGTTATGGCCAATTTCTCCTGCCAACTAAAGTTGGCAAGTTGGAGGGGAGAACGATCGCTAAGGCTGCCGGAACGACACTTAGAAAAAAAAACTCTTCTGTACATCAATGGAGTCAATGGAGCGGGGACGTATAACATTATAGTACTGTTTACGTTTCATTGCTCACAATACAAAGGTGATTTGCATTACAGTGTGGGGGGCATTCCCTGCATTGTGTCACAGCTGACGTGTATTATTTGCATAACATTGTACTTTTAGATGTTTTCATCATTTGCGTGTCACATTACTCATCATGTGATGATGTGTCAAGGGAAAATCCTATACTCAACTCTTAAAGGAGAACCTCACATCATATCACACATTTTACTGAACTGAGCGACAATTATTTATATGATGTTACACATGTCACACATCTAACACATACACCGTATATTCATGTTGCTTTACATTACACAATGCTTGTAATGTGTAACGCATCTTGAAACGTTCATGTACATCTTTCTTCTCATGTTTACATGTACTTATTGGGTCCTCCCTTTTTTCATGACGTCACTTATTGGACACTCAATCACATTGCATGTTTATATTGTAAACGTTGCATTACAAGCACTTCAACCTAACTTCTACACACATCTACAGTAATTAATCATTGTGACACCTTTCAAACTGATTCTATAGCAACTATCCTCATTACATAAATGCATGCATATGCACACGACAATTCATTGTTGTCAACATGTGACAATAACATGGCTAATTACACATGTTGCAGCAAACATTTTCCACGTCAATCTCAGGCTTTTTGTCTAATTACATGACTGACTGTTGCGTTCAGAAGTGTTACATGCATTGCACATTAAACTAATTATTTTCAAGCAATGTTTGTACAAAGCTTCACGTGACATCATTGTCAAATATCATGATTCCCTGCAGAATACACAGAACAAATACTTCTAAGATCAAGTGCAGACAGCTTGGGACAGAAGTACTTTAATATGTTAATGTAACACCTTGCATTTTACTATGTCACCTGACATCATCACATACCTATTTAAAGGACGCCCATTACCTGCTCATTCACAGCTACTCATTTCAAAATGTTGCGATTGTTTAGGAGACGGAGGAACATTCTTTTCCATGACATGCTTGCTGATCAAGAGAATGACATAGGGCAAGGGAGGGACAGAGCCAGGGACAGTGACTGGGACAGGCACGCGGATACGACAGGGACAGGGAGAGGGACAGGCCGAGGGAGAGGTAGAGGGACAGGAGATCAGAGGAGAAGACAGAGGAAACAAGTTGTGCCTCGTCCGCATGTGTACAGGGAGAGAACCCTGTTAGATGGGATGAGTGAGGAGGAGATAGTAAGTCGCTATCGTTTGAGTTCAGCAGCAATCTTATCTCTTTATGAGGAGATAAGGGGAGATTTAGATTTTTTGACAGCCAGAGGTCGTGCAGTCCCTGGGCTTGTTAAAATGCTGTGCTCATTACATTATCTTGCTTCCGCGTCATTCCAGACAACTGTGGGCATAGTGGGCGGGGTCTCGCAATCTACATTCTCGCGGGCCTTTACCCAGTTTCTCTATGCACTCAATAGACGCGCTAGGAATTATATTCATTTTCCTACAGAGGCGACAGAGTGGCTGGAAGTCAGGACTGGCTTTTATAATATAGCAGGGATACCATGTGTGCTGGGTGCAATCGATTGCACACATGTTGCTTTGATTGCACCTAGTCAGAGTGAGCATGTGTACCGCAATCGTAAGCACTACCATTCACTCAATGTACAGGTGGTATGTGATGCCACGATGAGGATAATGCATGTGGTACCCAAATTCCCTGGTTCCAGTCACGATTCCTCTATCCTGAGGAACTCTTCAGTCTTCCATGCGTTCGAAGAGGGACATTTTGAACATGGTTGGCTGCTGGGTGAGTACAGATTTAGATGTTCTAACACAAAACACATTTTTCTTTAGGAATGTTGTCATTGTAGAATCTTATCACTAATGTAAGCTTATGTGTGCTTCATTCATTATAGGTGACTCAGGATACGGAATTAGGCCGTGGCTCTTGACTCCGGTGCTAAACCCTCAAACTGAAGCAGAGGAGAGGTACAATGCAGCCCATATCTCTACAAGATCTGTTATAGAGAGGAAATTTGGCCTACTCAAGACCAGATTTAGGTGTCTGGACAGAACTGGTGGGGCTCTTCTATACAAGCCTCAAAAAGTGTCTGATATTATCCTTGCCTGTTGCATTTTGCACAATGTTGCACTCAGACACAATGTACAATCAGACCTAGCTGAGCCTTTGGTAGACGAGCATCCCACCATGTAGCTGCTGAAAATGAACAAACAGTCAGTGGTGGCCAGACACGCCAGAATCTCATCAATTCCTTTTTTTCTTGTAAGTAAAAACATATATGTTCCTAGTACTACTTTTATAGATTAATTATGTTATATTAACAATAATGTTTTTTTATATAACCTTCTGTTAGGACACAGATGAATATGGGTTGCACACCTTTCTTTTCTCTGTTGTGTGCACAAAGGGATGTGGCACCGGTATGTTATTGTTGCACAGGTTATATAATCCCTCTTCAATTGTACATTAGTTGTGTGTATGTGAATACAACTGGGTTAACAAAGCAGTAATATTTTAGCATTGTGTTGTTCCTTATGCAAACACAATACACATAGTATGGCCATAGTCATTCATTTTTGCAGTATGCTTACATACAATGTTATTGGTGCAGTGTAACATGTACATCCATATGATGTGTACACCAAGCTGCTTTACATTTTGAATGTGATTAAATATACATGGTGTTGCACATTTAACACCAAATACACACTTTGCTGTGTTGCTTACGGTACTGAAGATGGCATGTCAATGTTTGCAATTTATATATTGTTCCATTGCATTATAGGTATATCTCCAGTATGACTGATCATGGTATGTATATTTGCTGACATCTGTCATAAGATGTGGCTACCTCAATATTCGTATAATTATTTGAAGTAAAAACCCAACATATTGGTTAAAAGAAAAATGTTACATATATGTACTTTCTGTATCATGTACATGCATTTAGCTACTATTGAGGTTTCATGTGCATTGTATTAGAAAATGATTACTCCCATTTCATCACATTTAATGTATGTTCCCTTATAAATTCCATTAATGTAATATAGAGGTGTTTGGAGAGAAGGGGATAACTGTACTTATTTGTTTACTTACGGGAGCTCATTAATTACGGATGCAATTGACTGATCATAACACTTCAATGAAGACTCTGTGGAGATGTGCCAATTGTGATATCGTTTCTTCCTGCAGTGAAATCATCCTTTCGAGCACTGTCATCAGATCAGAATGGCGACGATTTTCAGCTTCCACAATTTTTCCCTCTGAAGCTTCTATTGCATCGTATGTGTTACTTGATGGACGAATTGGCTGTGTAACTGTTTCAATGGGAACCTCTTCATGGTCACTTGGTTGCTTTTCTGTGTCTATGGTGGCATCATCATCATCATCATCATCTTCATCATCATCATCTTCATCATCATGTTCTAAAAATAAATGTACACATTATGAAATGGCATGTTAATCTCTGCTGTTTTACTATGTAATTATACTGTGTCATAAGTAACAACTAACATGTTTCCATACGTTTTATAACGTCCCATTAAAAACTACCTTGACTTACGAATAATGTTTGGACTCAGTATGAAATAAGAATGAATGAAAAGTTGTTCTAAACTCACAACTCCTACATGATACTTAACATCACAAACACAATACATGTTGTCTTAAACTTAATTTTCACTGACACTAAGTAATCCTATTTAAAGAACATGTGCAAAACAAATAATGAACATGACAACATAACATATAGAAGTGCACATATTATATGGCCACCACCTCATACACCCACCTTCTAGGTGTGTTGAGCTGCATGACCCAGGTGAAGACACTTGTTCCGTCTCAGGTGACACATGTCCTCCAGGGGCAACTATATATAACAATAACATCAGTTGTACATTTACATGTGTAAATATTGAACAAACAGTTATTGTATGTTCTGTATTTATGAGTAACTAACAGCATCAGTTCCTTAACCGAAAATGTGTGTGAGAAAGTGAACATAAATAGGTGTAATAACAATGTACATGCCTGTGTACTTAGAACTTTTGAGTTCCCTAACATACAACATACTATGTTTCTGCAGTAATGCGTTAGGATAAATTGATTAAATTTGTAGATACAAATCATATGTTGTGTCGTCATATCAGTATCATAATGTACATAAGTATCATGAGATGAACATTCACAATGGTTATCATGAAGGTGGTCATATAGCAAAAAGCTTCGTTTTTGGTAGAGGATATGTGTGGTACATTAATAGAAGCTGTGGCACACCTGAATGTGGCTGTCACTCAACAACACAACACATGCAGTGTGTGATAATGTGTTGTTGATATCAGTTGAAATATAGATATGAGTGAACGAATGTGTGACGTACGGTTTGATAAGTAATGACTTGTTGGGGGATTTAGTACCTAGAGTTAAGCTTTCAAATGAGTGTGATTACCTTCAGTTTTGCTAGTCAGGTTGTAAGAACGGTATTCCCTTCCCCAAAAACCCTAATCAGGCAGACCTTACAATTACTTCAAACAGGTGAAAATGGTGTGAACTAAGTTGACCGTAAGATGACCCTGTAATTTGGGTGTGTGCTGAACCCCACCCCCTCTGTTGACGTGTATGCTGTGATGACATATTCATTGCAGCTGCTTTAACACAATGGTAGAGGAGCAAAATAGTCGTCTGAAGTGTGCAAGTTATGAACACAATGACATAACATATGCTACGTGTGCCTCATTATGCTGTCTGTATATGACATAAAGCAAAAATGGACCTTTTAATAAACAAGTAGACATTTGTTTGTGCTAGTGATGTTTGTAGGCCGTTGCATGCAATATATTCGATGCATGATTAGAATAGCCAGTAATGTCGTGTTTGTATGAGTGAAATAAATAATATACACATTAATATTATACATATTTATGTTCTGTAACAGTAGCTAGTAATAATTTCTCATTAGCATGTGTTACACATGTGTGCTACCCTGTTGTTCCCCATCTTCGCCCACCATAAATTACTTCCACTGCAGCAAAGCATTGTGGGAATTCACATGCAAATGAGCACGCAATGCAACGTGGTATATTAGTTACTGCTTTTAGTAGGACTACAACATATATGTCTAATTTGACACATATATATATATATATATATATATATATATATATATATATATATATATATAGAGAGAGAGAGAGAGAGAGAGAGAGAAACAGACATATACATATATAGATGTAGGTATGCTTATATTGGGAAGACACTATAAAAAGCAGCGGAAATGTTTAAAATAACTGTAAGCAACGACACGCCTAGTACAGTAATATTTCTCACCTGGTGGAAATTGTGAGGGATAAATTCCGATGTCCCTGTCACCGGGCAAACCCTCCACGACGACGGGAAGTAATTTTCCCCGAAGTAGCTCCTCTAATGGAGTTAATATCAGACGCTGTGGTGGCGGGCCACCTCCAGTGCCGGTAGCATGCACGCGTTGGTCTTGTATTTTCTTTTTTCATTTTGACCTAATATCGTCAAATCTCTTGCGACAATTCTCCTTGATCCTGACACGATTCCCACTGCATTGACACCAATGACTATTGTGTCCCACATTTCTTTTTTGCTTGATGAACTTGTCCGCGCTTGAAAAACATACAAAATATATGACGTTAATTAATAATAATACAGCCACCAGTTTCCTACACTGCTAGCTGTTCCAAGAGAAAGCAAACATGCTGTTTTAGGTGTAATATGTGAAGCACATGAGCATTCACTACTAAACCTATACATGTAAGCAAGGTTGCATTAATATTGTATGCAGTTATCGCAAATTGTACGCCTGAGTTTTGTTGTCCTTGTAACGCATGATAAAAAGATGTGTTTCCACACTAATTAACATAGAAAGATATTCTGTACCCATATTTGCATATTAACAAAACTCACATGACCTAGGATCACATGTATTTGAAGAATAAATGGAAAGGTACACTTACCTAATAAATGTCCATAGAGACTGTCATAGTGCTCCAGAATCCCAGTGACAAGAGCCCTATTTTCTTGGTCATTGAAGCGAGGATTACGTGGCTTCTCCACACTTTTCTTCCGAGCACGTTTAGGCTCAGAGCTTGCCTGCTGCTGACTGTACTCTCCTTCTTCCAATGGAAGAGACTCCAAAAGCTGGCCACCAGCAAGCACGCCACCACCAGACACCCCATCAGCAACTGAGCCACCAGCAGCACTCCCACTCCCAGCAACAGCACTCCCACTTCCACCAACAGCACTCCCACTCCCAGCACTCCCACTCCCACCAACAGCACTCCCACTCCCAGCATCAGCACTCCCACTCCCAGCAACATCACTCCCCTGAACAGTACGTTCACTCCGACGCGTACTCGCACGAGTAGCACTACCACTCCCACCAGCATCACTCTTCCCACGCTTTGCGGGCATACTTACAGCACTCACAAAAAAACAGAAAACAAATGTACAGCCAATCACACGAAACACTTCCACATAGAAAACAAGACAAAGATGTAAACAAAACAACAAAGGACAAAGCTCTCACAATACACAACAAGTCTCTCAGTCAATATGCAAATATTAAATCACCCAGCTCTGTGCGTCTCTCTCTCTCTCACTCCCAACAACACAGAGAATGATTAACAGTACACGTTGCCTTTAAATATGGCGCGCTATCCAATACATGCTTGCTTCGCCTGATTCAGCAAGATTTTTGATTGGCCAACCTAACAGCACACCGCCACGCACGCCGATACACCTGTGTGTGATCGGCAAATCATCGTGAGAGTGGGCGGATTTGTTTTCGGCTTCATTTTGAAGACATTCGGCACTTACTGCATACGGAGAGGGAAAATCGCCAATAACATGACTAATCGGTAAGCTTGCCGATTTCACATATTCGTCGCTTACTGCATGAGGCCCGAAGTTAATGCCCGAGAGCAAAAGTTATCAATATAAATATGCTGCCCAGTTTAACTCTTCTCCTCCCTCTCCCAACAACCTACTCTTCTGGAGTAAATGAAACTAAATATAGCCCATTGACACAGGTTTGGAAAGTGCACATTTTCCGCAGAAGTAATGTCCTTTATGACATATGTAATATGTATTAATTGCTACAGTAAAGGGTTCCACAAATGTGATTCGAGAATACTATATAAAGAGTTAAATGATATGTAGCTGTAATAACTTGAAATAAAAAATGCCAGGTTACTAAAAACAAAATTCAAAAAAATCGCTAAATTGTCTTTTTTTGGTTTTACTGAATGAAAAAGTGAGCTCGTAAGTTCGATCTAGAACTACAACATGCCTGTAATATAGACAAAAATAAGAATATATATATGAAAACAAGAGGTGGCATCAACCTAAATCTACCTACAGCCGCGGCCCCTATTATTCTCCGACATCTCCGAATTGTTTCGGGGATTTTTTCCGAATGCCACGTACTTCACCGTGTTCATGCCGCATTCATGTTGCATTCATGCCGGCGTCACCCGCGGTTGATGTGTTAATTGATGTGTTTATTGATAATGGTTCGGATTTAATTGGTTGCAATCCTTCACGTATCCGCCAGGTGGCAGATATTCATGAATTGTAATGCACATGCGCTTCAGTAATGTGTCGACTTGCAGGTGTTTAAAAAAATACCACAAAAAAATACCACAGTGGTCTATTGTAAATTGACCTTGGTACTGAAGAAGTTACAATAATGTATCAATTTAAGCTTTTCATATTAAAAACTAAATGCGCAGTGTCTTGTGTTCTATTGTCCTAAAAGTTCCGAGATGAGTGCACAACTGCACAGTCCGTGTTCCAAAAACCCAACAGAACGTACGCTTATTTAATATGGGCCGCGATTAATGCAACAGATGATAAGATGTCAACAGTTGGTCAAATTTATCAGTATTTTATCGAAAACTATGACTTTTACAAATTTTCACCAGATGCTCATGTGTGGAAGCGTGCAACAAGGAAAAAGTTATGTATCGATCCGTGTTTTTTTCGTATTGACCCCGGTGTTATTGGAGGGTATTGGTGTGTAGCAACAGATTTTTCCCGTACCTTTGATCATGGAGTGTTACGCCAGTGCAGCCCACAGACCAGACCCGTCCGCTGAGCTGAAGGAGGAAGTGGTAATACATGTACCCGCAGCAAAGGGAGCGTGTCCGGAGTGTGGTATGAAGCGTTGCCAGGCCAGGTGTAGTAAGGTAGACAATACTTGCCGGTACCGGTTGTAGAGATAGAGTGAAGGATGCCTCGGCGAAGTCAGGGAGTGGAGAGTGGAGATAGGTCGTTGTCCAAGCCGTGTTCAAGGGGTTACCAGAGTGAGCATTGTCCAAGGAGTGCCGAGATCGAGAGCCAGAGGGGGTAGTCGTACGAGCTGCGTCAGGACCTGTGAAAACACTGAGAGAATCCTGAAGTACTTCCATACAGAGACTATGTCGAGCAAAGACTGAGAGCAGAGAGGAGCTAGATAAAGCAGGAAGGTCCAATTAGGAACGGAGGCGGGACAGGAAGAGCTACAGGGAGACACTGCAGATTGGTGCAGGCATAACAGGCCAGGTGAGTCTTGTTGGTAACCTGAGTATGCATGTGCAGTGTGCGGGGGCGGAGCCTGAGGTACAGGGGACGGGAAGAAGAGTGTGCAGACTGAGCGTGCTCCGTAACTCGTGTACGCGCGTGAACCGAGCCAGTGGATGTTGCAGGTGAGCGTGTAGGAGGGCGTGGGCGCGCCCGTCGCTGAGCAGAGGAATCGCCGAGGGGAGTGATCCCGCGATGGCAGCAGGGGCGAGCAGCCGATGAGGTCGGTAAGGCAGGTTTGTTTTGTGTGTCCAGGGGCTCCATGCGGGAAGGGGGTGCTCTGTGTGGGGAGCGTGGAGAACGCCGATTCCTGACAGTACCCGCCTCTTCAGGAACGGCCTCAGGACGGTCCAAGAATGGTTTCTCTGGAAACTTTTTCCTGAAGGACTTAAGAAGGGCCGGGGCATGAATGTCCTTTGAAGGTACCCAGGATCTCTCTTCAGGGCCAAAGCCCTTCCACTGCACCAAGAACTGGAGCTGACCCCTGGTAACCTGAGTACGCTTGTGCAGTTTGCGGGGCGGAGCTTGAGGTCCAGGGGACGGGAAGAAGAGTGTGCAGACTGAGCGTGCTCCGTAACTCGTGTACGCGCGTGAACCGAGCCAGTGGATGGTGCAGGTGTGCATGCAGGTGTGCGTGCAGGAGGGCGTGGGCGCGCCCGGCGCTGAGCAGAGAAATCGCCGAGGGGAGTGATCCCGCGACGGCGGCAGGGGCGAGGAGCCGTGGAGGTCGGTAAGGCAGGTTTGTTTTGTGTGTCCAGGGGCTCCCTGCGGGAAAGGGGTGCTCTGTGTGGGGAGCGTGGAGAACGCCGATTCCTGACAGTACCCGCCTCTTCAGGAACGGCCTCAGGACGGTCCAAGAATGGTTTCTCTGGAAACTTTTTCCTGAAGGACTTAAGAAGGGCCGGGGCATGAATGTCCTTTGAAGGTACCCAGGATCTCTCTTCAGGGCCAAAGCCCTTCCACTGCACCAAGAACTGGAGCTGACCCCTGGATAGGCGAGAATCCAAAAGAGAGTGAACTTCATATTCCTCGTTATTTTGTACAGTAATAGGATCCGGTTTACGAGTCTGATCCAGAAAGAAGTGACTGGAGATAAATGGTTTTAAGAGGGACACATGAAAGACATTGGGAATCTTCATACTGGGTGGTAGTTGGAGCTGGAATGCCACGGGATTGATTTGTTCGCAAATAGGGAAGGGACCCAGGAACTTAGGTGCCAGTTTAGGAGATGGTACCTTGAGGTGGATATTCTTAGAGGAGAGCCATACCAAATCCCCTGGTTTGTAACTGGGCGCTGAACGATGACGACGATCGGTCTGTAGTTTCGATCTTGCGAGAGGAGTTGAGAAGCGTAGACTGAATCCTGGACCATGCGGTTTGGAGGGAAGAAATGCGTTCATCTACAGCTGCTACTCCAGAAGGGATGTTGGGGTTGGGAAGACAGGGAGGATGGAACCCATAATTTATAAAGAAGGGTGACTCCCGGGTGGACTCGTTTTTGGCAGAATTGACGGCATACTCTGCCCAAGAGAGGAGTTGAGCCCAATCAACCTGGAAATTGGATATGAAACATCTCAGGTACTTCTCCAGGGATTGATTGATTCGCTCCGTTTGTCCATTGGACTGAGGATGATAGGCGGAAGAGAAAGAAGAAGAGATGCCCAATCTCTTTGTGAAAGCTCTCCAAAATTTGGATACGAACTGAGAACCTCTGTCAGAAACAATGGACGAAGGGATCCCATGAATCCGGAAAATCTGCTCCGTAAAGATATCAGCAAGGGCGGGGGAGGTGGGTAATCCTTTAAGTGGAATGAAATGGGACATCTTCGGGAACCTGTCCACGACCAACAAGATGGTGTTCATTCCTCTGGACCTGGGCAACTCCACGATGTAGTCCATCAAAATGTGGGACCAGGGGCGGTCGGGAACTGGAAGGGGTAACAGAAAACCCTGAGGCTTTTGACGGAGAGTCTTGCTTTGAGCGCACGTGGGGCAGGCACGGGTAAACTCCTTGGCCACCAGAAATTCCAACGAATGAGATCAGTAGTCTTCTTAAAACCTGGATGACCTGCAGATTTAGAGGAGTGACCCCAAGACAGGACCTCTGGAACAAATTTGGAAGGTACAAAGAGTTTGTTGTCGGGAACGACCAAGTCCTTGGGAATGCGTCTCTGGGAGTGCAAAATCTTGTCAAGATTCTTGAAAGAAGACGTGGCGAGAATCCTCTCATGCGGAAGGATAGTCTCCAAAGATTCCTCTGGCCTCTCTTCAGAAGAATGTATACGGGAGAGTGCGTCTGCCCTTATGTTCTTGGTCCCGGGGATATAGGAAAGGGGAAAATCGAATCGAGAAAAAAAAAGAGCCCAACGAGCCTGTCGTGGACCAAGGCGTCGAGCATTTTCTATGTAAAGAAGGTTCTTGTGGTCCGTGAGAATAGTAAACGGCTCTTCTGACCCCTCCAGCAGGTGTCTCCACTCTTGAAGAGCCATCTTCACGGCCAGAAGTTCCCTGTTACCCACGTCATAGTTCCTCTCGGCAGACGAGAATTTCTTGGAAAAATATGCATAGGGATGTAACTTATCTTGGGGCGTGGGTCTCTGAGAAAGAACGGCAGCAGCGCCGCAATCAGAAGCGTCGACCTCCAGGACAAAGGGAAGTTCAATGTTGGGATGACGGAGAATAGGTGCGGATATAAAGGCTTCCATGAGTGTCTCGAATGTGGAGATGGCCTCGGATGACCAAGCAGAAGGATCAGCTCCTTTTTTGGTGAGCGCAGTAAGGGGTGCCACAATGGTGGAAAAACTCCGTATAAACTTACGATAATAATTAGCGAACCCTAAAAAACGTTGTATGGCCTTGAGAGAGTTGGGTCTTGGCCATTCAGTTACTGCTTGAAGTTTACCGGAGTCCATCATAAAGCCCTCATCGGAAATGATGTACCCCAGGAACGGAGAAGAGGTCTGATGAAAGGTGCACTTCTCCAGTTTGGCGTACAAATGGTGTTCACGGAGACGGGAAAGGACATTGGAGGTGTGGCGTATATGGTCCTGGAGATCTTTGGAAAAAATCAGGATATCATCCAAGTATACAATAACAAAAATATTGAGTACCTTACGAAAGACGTCATTGATGAAATCCTGGAAGACAGCGGGAGCATTACATAAGCCGAAAGGCATTACCAGATATTCGTAGTGTCCACTACGCGTGTTAAAGGCCGTCTTCCATTCATCCCCCTTCCTGATGCGCTCCAGGTTATAGGTACCACGTAGATCCAACTTGGAAAAAATCTTGGCCTTCTGTAATTTATCGAACAGTTCGGTAATAAGGGGAAGGGGGTAACGATTTTTAATAGTTATGTGGTTTAAACCCCTGTAGTCGATGCAAGGCCTCAACGACCCGTCCTTTTTCTTGACGAAGAAAAACCCAGCCCCTGCTGGGGAATTGGAGTGACGAATAAAGCCTTTCTTGAGATTCTCCTGGATATATTCATCCATAGTGTGAGATTCTGGTAATGACAAGGGGTAGGTCTTGGACTTGGGTAGAGAGTAACCTGGAACTAGATCGATCGGACAATCGTAAGTCCTGTGTGGCGGCAAGAGGTCTGACTGTACCTTATTGAAATCGTCCCAGAATTGATGGTAAACGGAAGGTAGAATAACTTCGGGAACAGAGGTATTGGCCAGCAGTTGATGAGTCTCGCCTGACCTCGGCCTCCAGGAAATGGGAGCAGAGGAAGTCCAGTCATTGAGAGGATTGTTATGCAGTAGCCAAGGAAGACCAAGGGTGATAGGTATCCCAGGAGCGTGAATGGCATCGAGAACTAAGATCTCCTTGTGCAGATGTGAGGACAGAAGCAAGGGAGCCGTCTCTAAGGAGATGTGGGCCGGGGTAAGAGGACGTCCATCGATACCGACGAGTGCGATGGGAACCTTCTTTCTCACGAGTGGTATGCGGTTTAACCTGGCGGTTTCAAGATCCACGAAGTTTCCTCCAGCTCCTGAGTCAATGAAAGCGGCGGTAGAAGTTTTGAACTTATCGCCTGAAAGGGAGACTGGAAATGTAAGTTTCTTAGGGAGTTCACCTTTAGAAAGGGGACGTGGAGACATTAGACCCAGAGAGAGCCCCTCTGTACTCACTGGGTGTTCCCGTTTCCCGGACACAGTGGACACTCCCGAACCAGATGTTCCATGGATCCGCAGTAGAAACACAGTCCCCCGGCGTGGCGGAACTGCCGTATCGGTGTGCGGATGCGTTGTACCCCCAATTTCATTGGGTCTGGCAACTCCAGTGCAGGACGAAGAGGTATGGTAGCACTTGGGGGAGCAGGAGTGTTGCTGGGAGTACTGGAGAACGGAACTTGAAAGTTATGGAAGCGAGTGCGCTGACGCTCAGAGCGGCGTACCTGGATACTTTGATCCACTCGGACAGCCAAATCAATGAGGACCTCCAATTGATCCGGCCTGGATTGGCGAGAGAGTTCATCCTTGATGGGATCTGCCAGGCCTTGCCAGAATACAGAGACGAGAGCCTCTTGTCCCCAGTTAGTCTCGGCTGCTAGAGTCCGGAATTCCACAGCATACTGTGTCACCATTCGCCGTCCCTGAGTGATCTGGAGGAGAGAAACAGATGCCATCTCCCGAAGAGCGGGAAAATCGAAAACTCGTTGAAACTTGGCTTTAAATGCTGGGTAATCTTGGGTAAGGTCAGAACGTCGCTCCCAAACCGGGGAAGCCCAAGCCAGGGCGCTGCCAGTGAGGAGGTTATAAATGTAGGCTACCTTCTTGCGATCAGTATTGTAGAGATGGGGGGCCATTTCAAACTGCACCTCACACTGGTTTAGGAAACCCCTACAATCTTGCGGTTCACCTGCATAAGGCTTGGGGGGAGGAATCCTTACATCTGAGCTGCTAACTGCGCTTGCGGAATGGGGGCTTACATCTGGCAGGGTCGCGGTCGGTACCCTGTCTGAGAGTACTGCGACCTGGCGTGTAAGTGCCACAATTTGATCCGCCATGGCCTGGTTTTGCTGAAGCAGATTGAAGAGAAACTGTTGAAGTTCGGTCTGGTCTGCGTCTTGTGGGCTCGACATAATGTTACGCCGGTGCTGCCCGCAGACCAGATCCGTCCCCTGAGCTGAAGGGGAAAGTGGTAATACACGCACCCGCAGCAAAGGGAGCGTGTCCGGAGTGGGGTATGAAGCATTGCCAGGCCAGGTGTAGTAAGGTAGACAATACTTGCCGGTACCGGTTGTAGAGATAGAGTGAAGGATGCCTCGGCAAAGTCAGGGAGTGGAGAGTGGAGATAGGTCGTTGTCCAAGCCGTGTTCAAGGGGTTACCAGAGTGAGCGTTGTCCAAGGAGTGCCGAGATCGAGAGCAAGAGGGGGTAGTCGTACGAGCTGCGTCAGAACCTGTGAAAACACTGAGAGAATCCTGAAGTACTTCCATACAGAGACTATGTTGAGCAAAGACTGAGAGCAGAGAGGAGCTAGATAAAGCAGGAAGGTCCAATTAGGAATGGAGGCGGGACAGGAAGAGCTACAGGGAGACACTGCAGATTGGTGCAGGCATAACAGGCCAGGTGAGTCTTGTTGGTAACCTGAGTATGCATGTGCAGTGTGCGGGGGCGGAGCCTGAGGTACAGGGGACGGGAAGAAGAGTGTGCAGACTGAGCGTGCTCCGTAACTCGTGTACGCGCGTGAACCGAGCCAGTGGATGTTGCAGGTGAGCGTGTAGGAGGGCGTGGGCGCGCCCGTCGCTGAGCAGAGGAATCGCCGAGGGGAGTGATCCCGCGACGGCAGCAGGGGCGAGCAGCCGTGGAGGTCGGTAAGGCAGGTTTGTTTTGTGTGTCCAGGGGCTCCATGCGGGAAGGGGGTGCTCTGTGTGGGGAGCGTGGAGAACGCCGATTCCTGACATGGAGATTTCAAAAGACGAAAGGTCATGTTAAAACCAACTAAGAAACATCAGTCGCTGGCAAGCAATGCGCCAGCGACAGCGCCAACTTTCAATAACGGTCCTACCGTCAGTGAAAACCTGGTGACCGGCAACCCTTGCTGTCTGTCCCCGCCCGAATACCTGCAGCCTGAGCCGGATTTCGCATACAAATTCCAGCAAGATTGCATGTACCAAAGCGATTTCCAGCCTCATCAGCTGTCAACTACAGGTGTAGTAGTCCCGCTTTCACCTGTCAACTACGTGTATGATCGAGAATACGGGACTGGCAGTGGCTCGGCGCCAGCTGATTGGCAAAGTCTATGGTGAGTAATGTTGCTGTATTTTATTCTGTTTTTGAAATATCAATATCAATGCACAGTCAAGCGATTCTCCTGTAAGCAATATCATTGGCTGAGCAGCTTCTACAGTAGATTCTGAACAATTGGTGAAAAGCTAGGCGCATGCGCATTGGAACCTTCTTGAAACGCATATGCGTGTCATCGTATCGACAGTAGGCGCATGCGCATGTGAACAGGAGACGCCCCCCGAGAAAATTATTGGTGGGACTGGCTGGGAACTGCTTTAGGGGGCTGACGATTACAGTAAAACTTTTCTTTTTGTTTTACCTCAGAAAAGAAAACGTTGTCATCTCATGCGGAAAACGGCACATGGAGGGATTTCGATGGATAAAATCGCTTTGTGTAACAATGCCTGCACATTGCTGAATTGGATTTAAAAAACCACGTACCGGAGTCAACAGTTTAGTGGCCGTTGCTAGTTATTAGGATAGAATACTGTAACTGAGAGCTTCATAGAAAACCTGAAACAGTATGCTGTTTTCAGACCGTATACAATACTTTTTATATATATATATATATATATATATATATACTGTATAATAAACCAGAAAAATAAAAAGTATGCATTTATTCTACATGAATTTTGGTACATACAGTATGTGTATTCTATACCCGTGCAGCATGTATCGTTTTAATACTCTTGTGATGTTCAGTACTGAGCATGCCTCCAGTATACAGCACAGTACTGTACAGTATGCCTGGACAGTACTGTATGTTCTACAAGCACTGTATTTTGTTACAGTATAAAAGGAGACAATGGAACAATTTAAAACAAATCAACATTTTCTTTTATTGGTGGAGTAAGTACAAAAACATTTATTTAAATTTTTTAAGTGTACAGCAATTCAAAACATTAACAGGTGTATGGTTTACGGCTAGTGATAACCTTGAAAACCGGGCCTGTTTGCGGCCCTCGGGGACTGGAATTGTACAGGTCCTGTGTACAGTAAGGATAAACATTTCGTTATTAATACAAGTTAAAACACCCAACATCTCCTTTATTAAAGTACAGAAAGTCAAAACATTTACAGTAGGATGGTGTACAGTACAGTAAGTCAGGCCTGCACAACTCCAGTTCTCGAGGGCTTCAAACAGGCCCGGTTTTCAGGATATCTTGAAAACCGGGCCTGTTTGCGGCCCTCGAGGACTGGAGTTGTGCAGGTCCTGTGTAAGTAAAAACATTTCTTTATTAAAACAAGTTAAAACAAGCAACAAGTCAAAAAATAAACAACATTTGAACAGTCACGCAAATTCGATCCCCACCAGATTGTCCTTCCAGGGCCAATGCCTTGTATGACGCAAAATGCCATTAATGGCGTCTCTCACGATTTTCATTAAAGGATCTGTAATTGAAAAATAGCGCCGCAATTCCTCCACAATAGTCCTTCTTAAATTTTCAGGAAGTGCCCTTTTTTCACGATTTCCTTCGTAGTTTACATTGTTGGCCCACCCGCAGTACACCAAGTAGGACACGTGGTGCTTGAAAATTAACATGGCATACTTCTGGGGTAAACCAGCACTCATCACCCTATACTTCTCCCCGAGTGGATTGGGTAGCTCGCGCAGGATGATGTCGGGCACAGTATCGATGGAAGCGGGAGCGGGTCTGCTTGTGGCGGCGGGTGAGGGTAGTTTGTCTGGGAGGATGCTTTCCTCCTGTCTTGGTCGCCGTGTTGTCTCCTGGCGTGGTCTTGGCGGGGTTGTAATGTCATCCTTGTCAACGGCATATATGTACACATATTCTTCTGGTGGAGGAGGTGCGCATGGTGATGGAAGGCGGTCAAAGGTCCCATTCATCCCATCCATGCCACTCTCCTGCTCCCACGTCGGAGATACAGGGGCATGAACTCCGATCAAATTGTGTATCCCCGCTATGTCAGTCTCTATCTTCTCAATCCGTTGATCCATCTTCTCCATTTGTTGATCCATATTTAGCATGGTCTCTAAAAGAAGATCTATCTTTACCAGCATAGTAGAGTTCCTGGGGATATTGACACTTAACCCATTCAGCATGCGGTCTAACGAGCTGGATCTTGTGCATGGGGTGCTGTGGACATCTGGGTGAATGGGTGCTACGGAGGATGAGATGGGGTTCCCTGGAGAGAAGCGGCAGCGTCGTCTAAGCGTAATGGAGAAAGTGACCCGTGGATTTCCGGGAGACCAGCGTCAGCGAAGAGTATTGGAGAAGATGGGCTGTGGGTTTCCGGGAGAGCAGTGGCAGCGTCGTGGACGAGTAGTGGAGAAGATGGACTATGGATTTCCGGGAGAGCAGCGGCAGAGTCGTCGAAGTGTAATCGATGAAGTGGCCTGCGGGTTCGATGGGTTTGCTGCCATTTGTTTTGCCTTGAGTGTACATCACCGAATTTCTTCTTGACATAATAAGGCTTACGTGTATTAACACCCTTAGCCTTTGGGGTCAGCAGAAGGTTTTCTTTATTAGCCTTAGCCTTTCGCTTTCGACTTGGCTTGGAAATGGCTCTTGCCTTTCGCTTTTTCTGCGTGACAGGCACGGCAGAGGCGAGTGGGTTCCTGTGTCCATAGAATTGGGGTCGATCCATGGAAGCAGATGGCACAATGCAGTATCTGGACAAGGTAAAGTTCAGATACAGATCATCGAGTGGGAGGCTATGCAAAGTGTGTAACCTTTTATGCATGGCGACGAGGTAAAGGTGTTAAAAGTGGGCGTACTTTAATGTGAGTCATTAATGTATAAATACACCGTCAATTTTGTGGATTCACTGCACATTGAATACACATCGACTAAACATCGAATATACGGTACATTCTTGTGCTTGTATTTCTTTATACTCGTAGCAATGCCTGTTAAAAAGATTTCAAAGGATCTCAGCATGAGAATTAAGGAGATGTACACGAGCGGACAACGAATTGCAGATATCCAACGCTTGTTAGCTGCTTCTGGCCTCGTTGTGCCATCAACCACCGTGTGCTATCATGCTGTCACGGTTGTGCTCGCCACAAACCAGGGTCGGACCGCATGGCTGAGGTGGGGTTGTATAAGCATCGACCTTAGACCTCGCAGGCTGATCCGGATTGCGCAGTTCGTAGTCGTACATAGCAGGGTCGTGATTGGAGAGAGCAGCGTAATCAGTGGAAGAGCCAGGATCAGGATAGGAGACATCAGGGTAAACGTAGTCCAAGCAGGGAGTCGGCAAAAGGAGATCAAGCAGGTCTTCCTGCTTCAGCGAAATTGCTGCAGGTTGGGAACGGGGTTTGCGCGATTGGTGTCCAGGGCCCATGGCGCCGGTCTCAGGATGGAGAAGGTTGACCGGAGTGGGCACACCGCCAGGCAGCACTGGTGTACCAATGCTTCAGCGCAGGAGTCCAGAACAAGCCTGTGCGGGGAGAGAGAGAGCTAAAGAACTCAGGACTCAGCGACAGGCCTCTGCTACGGGAAGGGCAGCAAGCCTCAGGAAACAGGGAGCTGAAGTTACGCTGGAGATCCACCGCTTCAGCACAGGAACCAGGACACGGCCTCTGCAATGGAGAGAGAACAGCAGGCCCCAGGAACCAGAGGCAGGCCTCTGCTATGGGAAGGGCAGCAGGCCTCAGGAAACAGGAAGCTGAAGTTACGCTGGAGATCCAACGCTTCAGCACAGGAACCAGGACACGGCCTCTGCAATGGAGAGAGAGCAGCAGGCCCCAGGAACCAGAGTCAGGTCTCTGCTATGGGAAGGGCAGCAGGCCTCAGGAAACAGGAAGCTGAAGTTACGCTGGAGATCCAACGCTTCAGCACAGGAACATGGGCTAGGAACCAAGGACAAGAAACAACGACAAGATGGCCAAGACAGGTGGCTGTGGCAAATACAGGACATCCAAGAAGGGTTATGCTCGGCCGAGAAGCTTTGTGGGAAAGCAGTACTTAAAGGCCAGCGGGCCAATCCCTGGAGGAGGGTGTGAGGGCACTGCTCCAATGAGTGAGTACAAGGCTAGGTTGCAGTGATAGCTTGCACAGCTGCAGTAGATACCAGGGGGAGTGTTCCAGGACTGCACCGGTCTGTAAGACAAGGTAAACAGTAAACTGAGGTGTGGATTCCTTACAGTACCCCCCCTTCACGTGAGACCTCTGGGCGAACAAGACCACTCATAGAGTTGGGGGACCTGGAATTGTTCCTGAACTGTCTAGGATTGGGGGTAGAGTCATGGTCCAGAGACTCGTGGGCACTCCTTTGCGTACCACCACCCCCCGGTGAGAACTGTGGCCAGAAGGACCGTCCATGGGTTTCGGGGACACTGAATTGTTCCTAAAGTGCTTAAGGCGGGAAGGGAGTCTGTAAACGAGCAGTTCCTTGACGAGTACTGTTCTAGGAAATGAGAGTGGTGGTAGAGAAGCCACTGGTACGTGGCTTGCCAGGCGAAATGACTTGGAAATCCAACGCTGTGAGGAACCAGGGGGTTCTGGAGCAGAAACGGCAGAAGGACCCCCACTGGGGGCCCAGTCCCTAATAAAGGTATCAGGGTTCAGGACAAGCGGCACCGATAGTTGATCAAGTATACCAGGGCGACCCTCCGGGCAGACAAAGTCTTTGCTGACATCAGCACGTAGGAATTTTTGAGGAGCTTCTCCTCCAGAGGTTTTCCAGGTAGTGGTCAGCGAGGGTATAGGATGGGTGGGGGTATTGCCAGGTATGGGTATGGAAGGTGACAAGGCAAGCAGTAAACCAGGCTTAGAGACCGAAATCTTGGGGTACGTACTGAGTATTTCCAAGACAGAGGAAATAACAGGAGCAACAGAAGGTTCCGAGAGGGATAACCATGGGTTTGCAGGGGCAGAGAAGCAATCAGCAGTGGAGCTCCCAAATACTGTAGAAACCTCAGAGAGAGATAATATTGTCTGGGGAGTAAGAATAGGCACTGGGGCTTTAATATCTGGGCCTTGAGAATCAGACAGAGCAAGGGCAGTGAGTAGAGGAATAGAATCCGGAGCATGAGCCTGAGTATCTATAACAGGAACATCTAGGACTGCAGGGACACTGGTAGGAGAAGAACTACTGCTGCGGCACAGTTTATTCGAGCATTTGCCCGTTCTGTGCCGCAGCAGTAGCCTGGCGCGCGCCCGAGTGTGACGGGCGCACGCCGAAGCAGCGGAAGAGCGCCCTCCGATCGGGGCGCTCTCCCTACCGCTGCCGGGTCCGCCGGGTCCCCCGGAACCCCCTGCCGCTGTCCCGCGATCGCGGGACACCAGGGCTCCCTCGGGGAGCCCCTGGACACGCGTGCAGGGGGCGCACGCTCCCGATGACGCGTGACCGCGCGTCTATGACGCGCGGCACGCCGAGGGGCGGCCACTAGCAAGCCGGGAGATTTCCCGGCTTGCGGTACCGACCACACTTCAATAAAGTGTGTCGGTAGTGTAGCGTCAGGAGATGGTACCTGGGAATCAGTGACGGGTAGTGTGGTTGTAATGATTGGAGTTAGAGAGACAATAAGCGGTAAATTGGAACTGGGGAAACTCTTAATGGCAGAAACCTTAGAAGGAGAGAAAGATCTATCAAATACTGCATGGGGACAGCAACAGGGGTACTGGTCATGAAGGAAACAGAGCTAGGTGCATTTAACCATGCGGGTACATCAGGAAAAACACCTCTTACAGCAGGAGTTTTGGGGACGGGTAAATCACATGCTACTGGAGAGCCAGAGGGAGGAAAACATGTTTTTACATCAGGGGCTTTGGAATTTACACAAATTAACTCTGGAACTGCTGGAAAATCCTGGATGCAGTAACAGGGAACTGAAACCTTGCAAAGGAATCAGAGACAGAAAGGCTGACCTCTGAAGTGGTAGATTGAGAAACAGCAAAGTAGAGCCAAATGCTTTGGGGGGCTCTAAAGAACAAGGCTTGGAGTCAAAGGCAGAAATCTCAAATGTCTGAGGGGCAGCAGTGATTACACTAGGTCCTGTATACTGTAGGATTAAGAGAAAAGTGCACTGGTCTCTGAAATGGGCTTGGGAGAGTTACACTGGCGACACACTTTATTCGAGCACGGCTAGTCCCACGAATTCGGGTATACTCGGGTGTATTCAGGTTTCTGATAGTTTTCTGCCAGAGTACATTGCGTTATTTTCCGGTCGGAATTTAAGCTTTTTATTCCGGCTGGTTACAATACTGCAATGCCGTCAAAATACACATGGTGGCGCTTGCGAGCTATTCTCTGTGAAGCCGTCCCCTATAATGAATTGTAATGCAGTATACTGTATACTGTATACTATATACTGTATATACTGTATAACAACAACCCCTGTAAGCCCTAACATACAGTACTGTACAGTACTGTACTGTACTGTATATGCACATACATAAATGATACTACTGTATGGGCGGCGGGGGCGAGATGTGTTTGCAGCAGAGAGAGATCCGCTGCTCTCTCTCTGCGCAAACATCCGCACATTAAAAATTATTTGAAATACATTTTTATTGATAGTGTAGATGTGCAGGGGGTCTGCGGAGCTGAACCGCGTTGGTTTTAGGTCTGGGGACCCCGTGCCCCCCGAGATACAGGCCCCTTTAGGGGGTGCCGGTATCCCTCTGCGTTTAAAGATCCCGATCACGTGACCGCGGCCTGTAAACCAAGCAGAGCAGAGGGATACCGGCACCCCCTAAAGGGGCCTGTATCTCGGGGGGCACGGGGTCCCCAGACCTGAAACCTGTGCGCTTCTGCTCTGGAGACCCTCTGCACATGTACACTATCAATAAAACACATACAATATACAGTATAAATAAACACTCGTTCTTTACCTTAGCGTCTATGCGCTATGGTAAAGAAGCATTATTTTAATAATATTGTAAAGTGAGCAGGGGGTTCCCTGAGCCAGAAATTAATGCTCAGGGAACCCCCCCCCCTGCTCCTGATCAATATTATTAAAAATACGGAAAATGCTGCGTCATTACCATAGCGGATAGCCGCTAAGGCAATGAAGGGGTTAAGGCATAATAAACAATTAATACATTCAATACATATTTTTCACGTCTGTGTTAAAACTCCCTGCCTTCTCTCTAATCTATGTAAAACCCCCTCCCCCTATTCTCGCTTTTAAAACGCCCTGCCTTCTCTCTAATCTATGTAAAACCCCCTCCCCCTATCCCCCTATTGTGTGTGTGCGTTAAGCTTCCCTGCAAGCTATGTAAAAAAAACCTCCCCCTATTGTGTGTGTGTGTTAAATCTGCCTGGCCTGTGTTTCTGATTGCTGAGTGCTCTGCGTTTAAAGGTCCCGATCACGTGATCGCGGCCTGTAAACCAAGCAGAGCAGAGGGATACCCGCACCCCCTAAAGGGGCCTGTATCTCGGGGGGCACGGGGTCCCCAGACCTGAAACCTGTGCGCTTCAGCTCCGGAGACCCCCTGCACATGTACACTGTGAATAAAACACACACATCATTAAAGAATCATTCTTTAGCTTAGCGGCTATGCGCTATGGTAAAGAAGCAGCATTTCTGTCTTTTTAATAATATTGTACAGTACAGTGAGCAGGGGGTTCCCTGAGACAGAAATCTAATCTCAGGGGACCCCCTGCTCCTGCACAATATTATTAAAAGTTCAGAAACGAGGCTTCATTAGCATAGCGTATAGCCGCTAAGGTAATGAAGGGGTTAAGGCATAATAACCAATAAATACATTCAATACACTACCCACTACCCATGGCAACCTCCGCTGCTGTACAGTAAAACAGAGAAAAAAAATAACACTTTCAAAGTAATGTCCCCTAACCCCTTAATCACCATAGCGGTTATTAACCGCTACAGTCATGAAGGGGTTAACCCACCCTCACCCACCCACCACTCGGGATGCCTACATACCCTCCCACACTAACCCCCCCCACCCGTGAGGCCTAACCACCCAGTCAGTACCCACAAGGGAGGCCTACCCACATACCGTTGGGGAAACACCCCACCCCCACCCCAGTACCCACAATAAAAACAGTACAATGACCCACAATAAACAGCATTCTATTTATTAAATACATTACCCACCCCCTGTGCCCCCCCCCCCCATAAATACAAGATTTATTCTTTTACATTCAGGGTCCATAACGCAGCCCCACGCTAGTCCCCGGTGGGCTGGCAGGGCACCTGGACAGACCTACAGTTTACCAGCAGCATTCCACAGGTTCTGGAGGCCTGCTGGTGGATCCTGCCAGCACCATGGCGCCCAGGTGGTCTCCTTGGGTCACTGTGAGCCACAATTGGGTCCCCACGGTAGGCCCAAGGATGTCTGGGAGCCCCGGGTCAAACCCACAGGTGTCTGCGGGGCCTCGGGTGGTTCCCATGGGGGTCTGGGGAACTCACGGGTGCTCACTACGGGTCCGCGGTGCCCCCACAGAAGTGGGACCACACATCATCATCCCCGCACCTACGGCTCGGAGGTGCCCCCACAGAAGTGGGACCACACATCGTCATGCCCGCAGACTACGGGTCCGCGGTGCCCCCACAGAAGTGGGACCACACATCATCATCCCCGCATGTGTCACCCGTGGAACCACCAGCCTGCTACCCTTTAGGATACCCGAGGATTCCCCGCGGGTGGTCTCCAGAGGTCCCACGCAAAACCACGGAAGTAACCCTGAATGTAAAAAAAATAAACCTGGCCTATACATTCAATACATACACCCTCCCCCCCAACACCTACAGTACAATAATGTGCAAAATAACTATTATCCAGATATGGATAATAGATTAATTGCCCATTATTAAAAACATTAACTAGCATATACAAATAAATAAAGTACTACTGACCTCATCAATACGAAGTGTCCGATGCCAGCGCCTTCCTTCTCTTGCCCACACAAAACATAGCCAAAACCAAGCCAATACATTGCAATTACATTCAGATATCAATTAACCCCTTAAACACCTTATCGGATAATAACCGCAAAGGTAATTAAGGGGTTAAGTCACACAGGCACGATACCCACCCTTCACCCATGAATTTGTACTGTGGCTTCATCATGCAACTATATATATATACTGTATATATATACATACAGAGTGTCAGAGAGAAAGAGAGAGAGAGAGAGAGATATATACAGTATATATATATACACACGTTATATACACACCCATGATAAACCAATATACTGTACAGTACAAATAAATGTAGAAGGGTTATCAAAAGCACTGTCCTACAACCAAACTCTTCTCCATACATACACACTAAATTAAAATTAATTTCCTTTAATATTCATAACTGATCTCTCAATCTACTGTAAATCATCACTAAACCTCTGAAAAGCCATTTAAACAACTTACATTCCAATATAAATGATGCCTAAATATCTACTGTATGCACCATATACATTCTGCAAATTACTGTAATCAACCAAGTAAACAAAACTCAATTAGCAATCATTATTTACATCCCTAAACAATTCACACTAGATCCTGAACAATAAAATCATTAACAAATTCACGCCTAGAGCAGAACAATTAAGCCTTTGAAAAAATATATGTACCGACAAAAATACAACCTTTACAAACCAAGCCTACCTATCCCTGACCTTCCTCAAACACACAATACAATACCAAGGAATACTGTACAGTACATCTATCTAATTTTAAAATACTTTAAACTCACAAAATAATTAAAAACACATCTAATCCAGCTTTTAAAACATCATCATTTCTTACCCTGAATGTATACTGTACAGTATATCTCTCTAGACATATATATTGTACATACATACATACAGTGGCAAGAAATGATATACCACAAAAAAAAAAAATACACATGTTAAAAAACCTTTTGACATAATTAACAAGTTAAATAAAATACAATTCTTTACTGTAGTTCACTTACCATTACTTGCCCCCACCGACTCCCGTTGCCCAGCTTACTCACGAACCAATCCACGATCAGGAACCCATAAAATAATAAACCATTCAAAATAATAAACATTAAACTAAAAATCCAAACCAATCCACGGGTCTTCTACTTGTAATACATCTTCATCTGTATTCTTCTATCTCCTTCCGGGCGGGGCGGGGCGTGGTCTTCTTTCCATCATCGGCCACGCCCTTGTCTTTTTTCTTCTCCGGAGGTCCTTCCTCCGCGGCGTCTGGTTGCAAAATGAGACGACATAGGCTTTTAAAGGCCTATGACGTCACATTTTTTGTCATGGTTCCCACGGTCCTGATTGGGCCGTGAAAACCATGTGTTTTGGCCGATAAAAAAAAAATGATGACGTCACTTAAAGGGAATGAAAGCACAGCCAATCAGAATGGCTTTGCTTCAAATGCCTTTAAGGTGACGTCATTAAAAGACACATGGCCGTGCACACATGGTACTAGAGCCAATCAGAGCGTGGGAACTTTATCCCTACTCTGATTGGCTCTGGTATACCATGTGTCAGGGGCTTGGGGGAGAAAGGATGTGACGTCAATAAGGATAAAGTTCCCACGCTCTGATTGGCTACCGTACCACGTGACAGGTTTTCATTGACGTCACATCCTTTCTCCCCCAAGCCCCTGACACATGGTATACCAGAGCCAATCAGAGTAGGGATAAAGTTCCCACGCTCTGATTGGCTCTAGTACCATGTGTGCACGGCCATGTGTCTTTTAATGACGTCAACTTAAAGGCAATTGAAGCAAAGCCATTCTGATTGGCTGTGCTTTCATTCCCTTTAAGTGACGTCATCATTTTTTTATTATCGGCCAAAACACATGGTTTTCACGGTCCAATCAGGACCGTGGGAACCATGACGCAAAATGTGACGTCATAGGCCTTTAAAAGCCTATGTCGTCTCATTTTGCAGCCAGACGCCGCGGAGGAAGGACCTCCGGAGAAGAAAAAAGACAAGGGCGTGGCCTATGATGGAAAGAAGACCACGCCCTGCCCCGCCCGGAAGGAGATAGAAGAAAGAAGAATACAGATGAAGATGTATTACAAGTAGAAGACCCGTGGATTGGTTTGGATTTTTAGTTTAATGTTTATTATTTTGAATGGTTTATTATTTTATGGGTTCCTGATCGTGGATTGGTTCGTGAGTAAGCTGGGCAACGGGAGTCGGTGGGGGCAAGTAATGGTAAGTGAACTACAGTAAAGAATTGTATTTTATTTAACTTGTTAATTATTTCAAAAGGTTTTTTAACATGTGTATTTTTTTTTTTTGTGGTATATCATTTCTTGCCACTGTATGTATGTATGTACAATATATATGTCTAGAGAGATATACTGTACAGTATACATTCAGGGTAAGAAATGATGATGTTTTAAAAGCTGGATTGGATGTGTTTTTAATTATTTTGTGAGTTTAAAGTATTTTAAAATTAGATAGATGTACTGTACAGTATTCCTTGGTATTGTATTGTGTGTTTGAGGAAGGTCAGGGATAGGTAGGCTTGGTTTGTAAAGGTTGTATTTTTGTCGGTACATATATTTTTTCAAAGGCTTAATTGTTCTGCTCTAGGCGTGAATTTGTTAATGATTTTATTGTTCAGGATCTAGTGTGAATTGTTTAGGGATGTAAATAATGATTGCTAATTGAGTTTTGTTTACTTGGTTGATTACAGTAATTTGCAGAATGTATATGGTGCATACAGTAGATATTTAGGCATCATTTATATTGGAATGTAAGTTGTTTAAATGGCTTTTCAGAGGTTTAGTGATGATTTACAGTAGATTGAGAGATCAGTTATGAATATTAAAGGAAATTAATTTTAATTTAGTGTGTATGTATGGAGAAGAGTTTGGTTGTAGGACAGTGCTTTTGATAACCCTTCTACATTTATTTGTACTGTACAGTATATTGGTTTATCATGGGTGTGTATATAACGTGTGTATATATATATACTGTATATATCTCTCTCTCTCTTTCTCTCTGTCTCTCTGTATGTATATATATACAGTATATATATATAGTTGCATGATGAAGCCACAGTACAAATTCATGGGTGAAGGGTGGGTATCGTGCCTGTGTGGCTTAACCCCTTAATTACCTTTGCGGTTATTATCCGATAAGGTGTTTAAGGGGTTAATTGATATCTGAATGTAATTGCAATGTATTGGCTTGGTTTTGGCTATGTTTTGTGTGGGCAAGAGAAGGAAGGCGCTGGCATCGGACACTTCGTATTGATGAGGTCAGTAGTACTTTATTTATTTGTCTATGCTAGTTAATGTTTTTAATAATGGGCAATTAATCTATTATCCATATCTGGATAATAGTTATTTTGCACATTATTGTACTGTAGGTGTTGGGGGGGAGGGTGTATGTATTGAATGTATAGGCCAGGTTTATTTTTTTTACATTCAGGGTTACTTCCGTGGTTTTGCGTGGGACCTCTGGAGACCACCCGCGGGGAATCCTCGGGTATC